>NW_026652277.1:165813180-166015507 GCF_009828535.3 Hylobates moloch | reverse complement strand
GCCCGGCCTCCTCGCCTCCTGGCCGCCCCCGCGCCGCGCCGCCGCCCCGGGCAGTAGCTGCAGCTGCTGCCGCTGCCGCCGCCGGGCGCCCTTGGTCGAGGCTGGGAGCCGCGTCCCGCGCAGCGGCGGGGTCCGGACGGGCGTCCCGGGCCATGGCCCGCACCCTGCGTGGCCGCCCCACGGGAAGCGGTCCGCGGCCCACAGAGCCGCTCGGGGGAGCCGAACCCCGACTCCGGTTCACGCTCGGCCGGCGCCGCAAGCCGTGGCTCGGGGCTTTCCGTGCATGAGGCGGGAGGGGGCGGCAGGAGCTCTCGACGCTCCCGGCAGACAGGAGCCCCGCGACCCCGCTGTCTTTGCCCCACGCCGGGGGTGTTGCGGGGTCGCCGTGCCCTTGGCTGAGTACCCTGAGTGCCACACAAACAGCTGGGAAGGAGCGGAGCAATGGCTTCCTGGGCCTCTTGCTCCTGCCCGGAGGCTCCCTCAGGCCGGGGTCCTGGCTTGGAGCCCCTGGGACGGGAAGGTGGGGGGTTTCGTTCTGTGACGCCCCGTTAACCTCATTCTGGAATCTTGATAAGTTTAAAAATTCCCGAGGGCCCAAGAGGTTTGGGGGACAACAGGCTCTCTGAAGGGGAAACGAGGGCTCTAAAATTTTCCATCTTTCTGTCAGTGTTTCTCTCCAGAGTTGGAGATATATATATGGGTGTTACGAATAAACGAATGACTTGAATTGAGCAGCAAGATTTTTCACTCAAGGACAAAACACGACTGGAAGTTGTATCTTAATTGGCATACTAGTGGAGTGCTTTATTATTATGAGGGATATATTTGTAAGAAGAGACAACTATCAAATGTAAATATCTGGTGTTTAATGTCAACTTTGTGTCTTCTTAAATACATTCTATTTGACCTGAGATTTCACTAGTTACATTCAATAATGGGGTTTAAACTAGATACGGTATTGCAGAATTTTCTGTGAATTTTTGTGTTTGTTGAGCTCATGGTTAAGCTATAGTCATCATAATATTGCATAAATAGTTGTCTTTCTCCGTAAAAAAAAATGTTGAGAGGCCAACATTCGTTGACAGCCTGCTTGCTATATACTAGGTTTCTACATCCCCATCTCATTTAATCCTTATAAGAAACATTTGAGAAACTCATTATTGTCCACTGTTTACAAAGAAGAGCGAATCAGGGCTCACTTAAATAACTTGCCCATTTGGTAATACTTATTCAAATCGAAAATGACCGTAACCCTGGACCCATTAGCCCTCCTGGGAATTTATCCTGTCAAACACTTGTACAAGTGATCAAAGATGTTCATCAAAGATTGTTCTGTAATAACTCCAACCAGAAAGCAACCTATGTGTTTGTTAACAGGACTGTTTCAGTGAATAAGATACATCCATTCAAACAGAATACTAGGAAGCCTGTAAGAAAACGATAATATTGTAAGAGGTGTTAAGAAAGATAAAAAGAACATTATGTATGGTACATTTATGTAAAAAAAAATGGAAATATGTTATACATGCCTAGAAAATTTCTGAGAAAGATTCGCCAGATCCTGTTGTCAAGAGTTTTTGACCGTGTGTTATGTATAACTTCATTTAAAAACAGCAGTTACATTTTATTAAACAATGGAAGAAATAACTTGGCTAAGAGCACACACTAGTATGTGGAAAAGTCAGGATTTGAACTCAGGCAATGTCATAAGTAATGAGTTTTCCATATTCTTTTAAATGTGAAGGCTGGGTACAGCTCTCTCTGCAGCCGTTCAACAATGCATCCCTTGATAGGAAGGTGCAAAGTTAGGGGCACACCTGTGAAGACAGGGCTTTCCACACGCTCATCTGGCAAATCCTATGCAAATAGTCATCCTGGGCACCCGGCACCATGAAAGCAAGAAGACTAGAGACTTCCAGCCTTTCCCACCTGAACAATTCCATAACCCTGGTTTTATTTTTTAGAAGTAATGGTGGAGGGCTGAGGTGGAAGGATTGCTTAAGCCCGGGTGTTCAACACCAGCCTGGGCAACATAGTGAGACCTCATTTCTAGAAGTTTTTTGTTGTTGTTGTTGTTGTTTTTTAAAAAAGAGCAAGACTGTCGAAAACGAACGAAAAAGTACATAAAAAGAGATAAACATGGCCAGGCGCTGTGGCTCACGCCTGTAATCCTAGCACTTTGGGAGGCTGAGGCGGGCGGGTCACGAGGTCAAGAGATCGCGACCATCCTGGCTAACATAGTGAAACCCCATCTCTACTAAAAATACAAAAATTAGCTGGGCATGGTGGTGCGTGCCTGTAGTCCCAGCTACTCAGGAGGCTGAGGCAGGAGAATCACTTGAACCCGGGAGGCGGAGGTTGCAGTGAGCCGAAAGCGAGCCACTGCACTCCAGCCTGGGCAATAGTCCGTCTCAAAAAAAAAAAGAGATAAACGTGCACTTTCACAATAAGCCACACCGAAGGGATCTTGAACATAACTAAAATCTTTATCACATTTTTAGTAATGAATTGAATAGTATATCTCCAGTAAATACTGCTAAACTTAGGAGTTTTATTTTTATATACGTCAGTCAAAATCAACATTACTTCATGAATGTTATAGAGGAGACTCACTTTCATAGAATATATTTATATATATAGAGAGAGAGACTGGATCTTGCTCTGTCACCCAGGCTGGAGTGCAGTGGCCCAATCTCGGCTCACTGCAGCCTCCGCCTCCCAGGTTCAAGTGATTCTCCTGCCTCAGCCTCCCCAGTAGCTGGGATTACAGGCAACTGCCACCATGCCTGGCTAATTTATTTTTTATTTTTTATTTTTTATTTTTAGTAGAGACAAGGTTTTGCCATGTTGGCCAGGCTGGTCTCAAACTCCTTATCCCAAGTGATCCGCCTGCCTCAGCCTTCCAAGGTGCTGGGATTACAGTCGTGAGCTGCTGCACCCAGCCGTGGCGTTTGTCTTCTGCCCCCACTTGATCACCCATGCATATCTCTCTTCTGTCCAACTTCATCCTTTAAGCGAGCTTCCTTAGAGTTGATTCTCTACGCAGGCCTGCCTTCAGAACCCAGAACCCAGAACCCAGAACCCTGGGCCACGCTAAGTTCAGATTTTCCTCTATAACATGAGCTTCCATTACTCCAGGGGTGAGAACACAATTAATTAAGCAATTGGATTTGCATTTGCAGACTGCATTTGGTTATTACTAGATAGAAAAAGACCTGGAGCCAGAGCAACAGAGCCATTCTGTTTAGGCTTTGTAGTCTAGCTTCTTTTTTTTTTAATCATGCCACAGGAGGTAAAGTGATTAGGATTCACAGGAAGCCTCGTCCAGCCACACAGTTGGGGGGACAGGAAAATAATGACCACCACCTCTTCCCTGGGTTTGTTCAGTATGGTGAGGTGTTTTTATTCAAAATTAGATTCTCCTTATGTTTTTAAGAGCTCAGAGCCCAACTAAATGCTTGGTCAACTAATGGGAAACTAACGTGGGAAGGTGCAACTATGGGAACTAATGTGGAACGGACTAAAAATGTGTAATGGTCACCTAATGTAAGGATCGGAGGATGAGAATAATGTGTAATAATACAGAGTCAGCCTGGGTCTGGCACAAGGGGATACCTCCTCCTCTCACTTTAGGGCATGAATTCAATGAGGCTAAAGAAAACCTCGGGGTGACCTTGAAAATAAACAGTGGAAAGGAGTACAGCTGGTGCCATTCCAATCCTAATAAACGTATGACGTCCTCACCTTAGACCGGACGCGGTTACAGGTGAGGGAGATAAAAGTCCCTGCTCTCTTAGAACTTAACAATCTGTAGAGGGTGGGGGAAGACAATAAACTACAAATAAATGTCTAATGTGCCAGGTGCTTTTATAAGTGCTCTGAAGAACCTTTATGGGGATACAGAGAAGCAGGAGAGGTTTTTTTCATGTAAGGTTTCCCCTTGGCATTAGACTAGCTGAGTGTATGTATGAAAGTGTATGGTTTTAAAATTGTGTTTGTTTTAGTTGGTTGGCTGATTGGTTGGTTTTAATTTTCGTTCCATTTTGACTAAGTCACATTTCTCTCTCCATTGTCTCGGAGACACAGAGCCGTAAACAGTAACGGGACATAGTGTCCAGAACTAGAAATTGAACAGAAATCTGACTGCTAGGACCTGAGCAGTCCAGGAAGGGACAGTTGGCATGAGCAGAGAGAGACTGGAGGCTAGGGAGACTGCATGGATGGCAGAGGTGACAGCAGCAGGCAGCGTTAGGCTGGAACAGGAACCGTTTGCTCAAGGTTCTGTACTAGACTGTTTGCTGAGTTTAGGTAGTTCTGACTCCCAGAAGGACTGAGCTGTGAGGTCAGGGCAGCAATAGAAGATTGGCTCACCAGTTGGCTTCTGAAATGAAGTCCCAGCCTGTAGGATCCCTGGTGTCTCATGAAACTTTGCCCTAGGATATTGTTTTAATTCTTTGACCTGTTATGGACAGGCTGGTGTGAGTCCTCGGAGACGTACTGGCATTCAGTGATTGGGCACAAAGACGTAACAGTGGATATAGGACATTTTGCTAGTTCATGTGTCATTGCTCAAGTTACAAACTGTGATGGTTAAAACTGAGTGTCAACTTGATTGGATTGAAAGATGCAAAGTATTGATCCTGGATGTGTCTGTGAGCCTGTTGACAAAGGAGATTAATATTTGAGTCAGTGGGCCGGGGAAGGCAGACCCACCCTTTATCTGGGTGGACACCATCTAATCAGCTGCCAGCACATCTAGAATATAAAGCAGGCAGAAAAAAAACTTGAAAAGACTAGACTGGCCTAGCCTCCCAGCCTACATCTTTCTCCCGTGCTGGGTGCTTCCTGCCCTTGAACATCAGACTCCAAGTTCTTCAGTTTTGGGACTCAGACTGGCTCTCCTAGCTCCTCAGCTTGCAGATGGCATATTGTGGGACCTTGTGATCATGTGAGTTAATACTTAAAAAACTCATATATGTGTGTGTGTGTGTATCCTATTAGTTCTGTCCCCTCTAGAGAACCCTGACTAATACACAAACTATAGAGAGTTCTTTTTTTTTTTTGAGACAGGGTCTCACTTTGTTGCCCAGGCTATAAAGCAGCGATGCAATCACAGCTCACTGAAACCTTGACCTCCAGGGCTCAAGTGCTATTTTATTTATTTATTTATTTATTTAGAGTCAGAGTCTCCCTCTGTCGTCCAGGCTGCAGTGCAGTGGCACGATCTTGACTCACTGCAACCTCCGCCTCCCAGGTTCAAGCAATTCTCCTACCTCGGCCTCCCGAGTAGCTGGGATTACAGCGCTCGCCACCATGCCCGGCTAATTTTTGTATTTTTAGTAGAGACAGGGTTTCACCATATTGGCCAGGCTGGTCTCAAATTCCTGACCTCGTGATCCGCTGGCCTCGACCTCCCAACGTGCTGGGATTACAGGCATGAGCCACCGCGCCTGGCTCAAGTGCTACTTTTAAAGCTAAAAGCCCCACATAACATGCTAGCACACACTGACACACTCTCATTTCCTTGCTTTATGGAAGACAACTCTAATGACAGTGCTTGCTAAATACAAGTACAGGATATTTGCTGTGACTGCCATGATTTAGAGCCAGACACTGAAAATTACATCCTCCATCCCTTGTGAGTCCTGTTCTTCTTCCCCAGGACTTTGATCAGAAAGCCCACCCACTGCTGAGTGCTGAGTGCTGAAGAGATGGCCTTGGTCCTGGCATCAGGCATCCTTGGCTTGAAACTCACTTCAACTGCATGTCACCTGTGTGAGCTTGAGCAGGTACTTTCATCTTGATCCTCAGTACCAATGTCTGTCTTTGTCTGTTCAGGCTGCTATAACAGAATACCATAGACTGGGTGGCTTATTAATGACAAATGTTTGTTTCTCATAGTTCTGGAGGCTGAAAAGTCCAACATCAAGGCACCAGCAGATTCAGTGTCTGGTGAGTGCCCCCTGGTTCATGGACAGCTGTCTTCTCGCCGTGTCCTCACATGGTGGACGGGTGAGCAAACGCAGTGGGATCTCTTTTATAAGGCATAATTCCAATCATGAGAGCTCTGTCCTCATGACCTGATCACCTCCCAAAGGCCTCACTTCCAAATACCATTACATTAGGGGTTAGGATTTCAACATCTGAATTTAAGGAGGACATAAACATTCAGTCAATAGCATAGCAATGTTGCCCTGGGTTTGTTCTGAAGAGTCCGTGATTAACTGGAGTAGCAGGAAGTTCTAACAGATCTTAATAGTTACTATAACGATGTGCTGGGCTTCATGCTGGTGGTGGCCAATATCTTCTTGCAGTTCTCAGTTCTGTAACAAATTTCCCAAGATGCTGTTTTCCAATGACTACAGAGTATTGATCACACCCAGTACCTGTATTTGCTCACTCCTGTGGCATTTCTTTCTTCTTTTTCTTTCCAGTCATTCATTTCATTCCTCAATATTCTCTTTCTTTTACCCCACTGTATTTCATTTCAGTCCCTTAGTGTATTTCATCTCTTCTTTTACATGTCTAGAGAATGTTCCTAACTCTAGTTTCTCAGGATTTTTCCAGGCACATCAGTAACTTTTCTGCTTTTTAAAATCATTAAGGCTTTGATGAAGTAAGAAAATGTCAAAATGCAAAATATCCTTTTAAGTAAACAAGTGCATAAAGCTCACAATTCCAGTAAATACAAACTCTGAATTAGTTTCAAAACAGTAGCAAGTTTAATGTTACACTCTTTAGAAATTCTAGCTTAATTTAAAAAATATTAAGTAAATGACTGTTTAGAAACACAGATGGTTCTTATAAATAGTTATGATCTACCCGTTACCTCCCGTGTCAATATTTGCATAGCAAAGGGGTGGTTTTCAGGGGGCAATTGTGTGTTCATTGACTGGAGGGATGCACACAAGAGCCCTGGCCTGGTGCTTGGCACTCGAGGAGTTTAGGAGGCAGGGGTTCCTCTCATGCCTGGTGTGGTCTATTAGCTGCTGCTTTTCTTATTATTATACTTTAAGTTCTGGGATACATGTGCAGAATGTGCAGGTTTGTTACATAGGTATACACGTGCCATGGTGGTTCACTGCACCCATCAACCCGTCATCTACATTAGGTATTTCTCCCTCCCCTAGCCCTCCACCCTCCGACAGGCCCTGGTGTGTGATGTTCCCCTCCCTGTGTCCATGTGTTTTCATTGTTCACCTCCCACTTATGAGTGAGAACATGTGGTGTTTGGTTTTCTGTTCCTGTGCTGGTTTGCTGAGAATGATGGTTTCCAGCTTCATCCATGTCCCTGCAAAGGACATGAACTCATCCGTTTTTATGGCTGCATCGTGTTCCATGGTGTATATGTGTATTAGCTGCTTCTTATTTCACGCCCAAGCTATCTATTGAGAGCCTACAATGTGCAAAGTGCTATAGTAGATAAGCTCAACGTCATGAAAAGTGCATTTTGTGCTCCTAGAACTTAAAATCTCATGAGAAAAAGAAAACCTTCCTCTTAACACCCTAAGAGAGCCTTGGGCCAGGTGTGGAAGCTCATGCCCATTATGCCGACACTTTGGGAGGTGGGAGTATTGTTTGAGTCCAGGAGTTCAAGACCAGCCTGAGCAACATAGTAAGACCCTGTCTCTACAAAAAATAAAAATTAGCCAGGCGTGGTGGCGTGTGCCTGGAGTCCCAGCCACTTGGGAGGCTGAGGTGGGAGGTGGGAGGATTGCTCGAGCCCAGGAATCCGAGGCTGCAGTGAGCCAAGATCAGGCCACTGCACGCCAGTCTGGGCAACAGAGTGAGATGTTGTCTCAAAAAACAAAACAAAACACAAACCCACAGACAGCCCTGGCTGGCTATTCACTCTTACTTATTGTCCTCTGCTCCTTCCTGAAAATAAAACTCTCCTATTGTGGCGACGAGAACCACTGGGAGAAAAGAGAAACACCTGTGTTTTAGAGAACCTGTGGTTACAGAAATAAAGAAGGAGAAAAAGCAGTTAAGAGCAAAACAATTTAGGGAAATCAGTCAAACCGCACCGCTCCTGCCTCAAACTCCAGCACACCAACCCCGGGGCCAGCCTTGCAATCAGCCCCAGCCTCCAAGCCTTCACTGAAACTTGACAATTACAGACTAAGTTAGCATATTCTTTTGAAAATATAATTGTCCTGGGGAGAAAGGGGGGATTAATGACCTATTGATCTCTTGCATAAAACTGGCCTGATATTCAATAGATTGACTAGACAGAAATGGAGGGGAAGTGAATATTTTTGTACCATGATTACTGACTCTGTGAGGAATTGGATATCCGTGATCTGAGCAGCCCAAATCACTTAAGATAGGGATACAAGTTCTTTCCTTAGTGGACAGTTATCAGGACTGGCTGCATAATTTGTGGGGCCACAGCATAATGAAAATGCAGGGCCCCTCACTGAAAAATTATTGAGAATTGCAAGACAGCAGAAGAGAAGTAAACTAAGCATGGGGCCTTTTATTCTTGAGGCCTGTGAACTGTATAGGCCCATGACACTGGCCCTGACAATTGTTTTTTTTTTCACAGATAGTTGTCGCTTATGATTGGAATAATCAGGAAACTTCAAAAGAAGGTATAATCTGAGCTTTTTTGAAAGACAGGTAAATTTTCCAGTTTTCAAGGAGGAAGGATGGCATGAATCAAGAACAACAAGGAAGCAGTTCAGGCTGCATTTCCCTGACATTGGCTAGACCATGTTTACTGGCGCAGAAGTTGTCATGTGGGAATAAGTCTAGAAGGATGGGTAGAGAACAGATTATGACATTGGGAGGCCATGGGAAACCATTAAAAATTATCTTAGTAATGTTTTTGGAAGATTTGGCAGTGGCATGTAGGATGCTTTGGGGCAGGCCCACTCCAGAGGAAGACCAGTTAAAAGGCTCTTATGTAGTTGAAGGCATTCATTCGTCCAGTGGTTATAGCCGCACTATTCTGAAATATTTCCTCCCTTCCCTTCTCCAAGAACTTGGAACTGTTAAATAACATTTACTGGAAGCCATTGGTTTGGACTGAGCTCCTGCACTAGGCCTGAGAGACCAAACCAAAATGGAATGACTCATGCTGAAGTTTCATGCCACCAAGCCAAAACTACGTTGTTTATCTGACCTTCCAACAAATCAGAAGAGAGAGAGAGAGAGAGATAATAGCAAATTCCCAAACAGGCCAGTTTTAGCTGGCACGGTAAGGAAGCTCCTTCTGCTTGAATCTTTACAAGGAAAGTAACTTTGAAAGGACCAGTGCGCGTTTTGTTCTCTGATACTGCTTTCCTCACCCCTTTTCTGTCTAGAAAGCCAAAGTCCTCTGCTCTATAGCATATTCTATAGTGTACCATGAAGTGTTGCCTGATTCTAGAATTGCAAATAAAAGCCAGTTAAGATCTTGAAACTAAATTTGTTGTAATTGCGTCTTTTGATGGTATCTGGTGACCACAAAGGACCTAAAGCACACTGCTGACAACTCCTGAGACCCTCTGAGGAATGAGGAGAGGCGCTGCTGACCCTTTTTGAGGTCTCCCATCTTCCTCATGAATCCCTGAGGGTTGTAAATTCCTCTCCTCCTGGGGCTAACTCTGCACTGAGCTGCCGCCCCCACACCCTCTGCCTCCTGATCTTTTTGGCTTTCAAACCCAGGGCTAGTGTGTGCTGTGAGAACACATGACCCTGGGCTCGCTACCAAGGGTTAGTTTATGCTGTGAGTGCTGGGGAAGAGAATATGACCTTTTGGGGTTTGCAGTGGCTGACAAGTCACTGGCAAGAGTGGATGTCATGACAGAAACAGGACGGGGTCCTGTAGGGAGGCCTCGGGTGTCTGACTGGGTCTCACAGAAATTGGCAGTAAATGGCAATTCTGCCATTTACTGTATGAATTTTGACTTTCAGAAATTCTTTATAGGAATTTTGTACTCTATCCTTTTCCATTTTTTTCTTGCACACAGATCACTGTGATCACTAACATTAGCTGTGTTGACATTTAAGTCATTGTGGGATTGCTTTTGTGCACAGTGATAGAAATTTATCTTCAATTTCTTAAACATGGCTAATCAGTCAATTAATCATCATTAACTGACCGAATCACTATATCCTCTCTGATCTGCAATGCCAACTGCATCATACTACATGTATGGGTGTGTTTCTGGCTTCCAGATTCCATTCTATTGGTGTATTTCCTATCTCTATGTCAATGCCACTTTATCTTAATTACTCTATTTTTATAACATCTTATAGTATCTTGTCTATTACAACAAATAATCCCCAAATTTCAGTGGCTTAACTCAAAATTTCCCCCACTCCCAAAGATATTGGTTGGTTGGGAGGCTGGGGAGAGCCTTGCTCTGCAGTCATTCAGGGACCCAGGCTTTTCCATTTAGTGGCTGTACCATCCCCAAAGTCTTCAGGGGCCTTCACTGGATCATCACATCAACATCTGGCTGGCATATAGGGGAGGAGGGAAACCATTTACATCCACTTTACACTGGCCAGGTCCAAGCACTTGGCCTCATCTAAGTTTTAAGCAAGGCTGGAAGTGCAGTCTAGTTGTATGCCCAGAGGAAGAAGGAAATGGGTTTGGTAAATACACTGTCTGCCATAATCTCACACAAGGACACAAAATTAAACATGTAACTAAATTGATCTCACAAAATTTTCTCCCAATCTTACTATTGTTTCTCTATTTCCTAGCTCTTTGATTAATTGGACATATATTTGTGGAGAGCCCACTAGACTTTTGTGGTAGGCAGCCTCTAAGATAGCCCCCAATGATACCCTTTTCCCCCATTCATACCCTGTAAAATCCCTTCCCCTGGAATGTGAGCTGAACTTATTGAAATGTTTTTAATGAATGCAATAGGGTTGAAGGGATAGGTGTCACTTCCAAGATTAGGTTATAAAAAGACTGTGGTTTCCATCTTGGTTATTCTATGATTCCCTGTCTTTCTCTTTCTGATCACCAGCTACCATGTCATGAGGATATCCGGGCAGCCATTGGAGAGAGTTCCATGGCCAAGGAACTGAGGTCAGCCTGCAAAAACATGACTAAGTTTGGATCTTACTGAGATTTCCAAGGCCTGCCAACAGTCACATGACTGAGCTTGCATATAAATTCTCCAGCCCTAGTTGAGCCTTGAGACAACTGCAGCCTTGGGTGACACCTAACTGCAATCTCAAGAGAGACCTTCAGCCAGAGGCACCCAGCTAAGTCATGCCCCAAATAAATGTGTGTTGTTTTAAGCTGCTGAATGGTGGAGTAATTTGTTTGGTGGCACCAGATCATCAATATAACTTTGTATTAAATACTGGGGACAAAAGAGTTAACAAGGCGCATTTTGCTTAAGGAATCACCATGTTCTACCCCCAAGCATGAAATCTTAGGATCACCTTTGACTCCGCCTTTTTAAAAAATGAGTTCCCTGTGGAGTCACAAAGTTTGTAGTCCAATGACCTCCATTATCTCTAACTTCCACATTTGAAGGTAGCCCACACTTACTCCCTATCTTATCTTTGTACATTTTCTTTTACCTTCCTAATCATTCTTACACTGCATTTGTAGCAACTAGCCTCTACTCCAATAATGCTTTTTTATTTTGTAAGCAACAATAATATATTGAATAATTTGTACAGCAATACACTATCGTATCTTCTGGATGGCAGAGTGGGGTGATCCCTAATTGTGGCTCTAGCATAGACTGCACTAACGACTCTAAGTCTGAAGACCTCTTAAGGAGCCCAGGAGAGCCATCTCTGGAGGTGACACAAATGCAAACTGATTTTCATCAAGCCACTCTTTAGGCTGAAGCATTCTGACTCCTCATGATTCCAAGAAAACTGTACTTTTCTTTTTTTGTGAGTTGGTGTTAGTTGCATCTTTACTCACCTTAAGGAAAGTGAGTTGTTTGTTCCATAAAGAAGGAGTGAGGAAACACAGGCATCAATAAAAGGTGATTCAAGGAAAAAAAAAGGTATCAAACTATAGTTTTTGTTTTTTGTTTTTTGTTTTGGTGACAGGGTCTCGCTGAAGTGCAGTGATGCTATCATAGTTAACTGTAGCCTTGAATTCCTGGGCTCGAGTGATTCTCCCACCTTAGCCTCCTGAGTAGTTGGGACTACAGGTGCGTACCACCACACCTGGATAATTTTTTTATTTTTTATTTAGAAATGGAAGCTCACTATGTTGCCTAGGCTGGTCTTTAACTCCTGGGCTCAAGTGATCCTCCAGTCTTGGCCTCCCAAAGTCCTGGGACTCCAGGCATGAGCCACTATGCCCAGCCAAACTACAGTTTTAAATGAGCTTTGCCAGAGAGAGATTGCATCAATTACTATTCAGCAGTAATTTTAAAAATTCCTTCTGTATGTCAGACAGAAAAAAAAAACACCCAACGTCAAGGGTTCCGTTCCTGAAGATTTCATAAGTCAGTGGAGAAAGGAAGAATAAGCAAATGGTTACAATGCAATAACCGAAGAGTTAAGGGAACAGTTATCAGTTAGATTGATTAGAATGACTTCGCTTGCAAGTAGCCTGGGCAGATTTTGTAGTTAATTGATTCCACAGCTCAACAGTATCACCAAAGACCTTGGAATTTTTTCCCAACAGCTTTATTAGGGAGTAATTTATAAATACAATTCAGTGATTTTAAGTGTTTAATTCGTTGAGTTTTGAAATATATATAGACAGGTTACCACCCGCACCGTAGAGATACAAAACATCCAAGCAAGTTTCCTCACATCCACTTGAAATCAATTTTCTATCTCCAACCCTTGTCCCAAACAACCCACGTTCTGTCATTATATTTTTGTCTTTTATAATATAATGCCATATAAATTAAACCATACTGTATGTAGTATTTTGTGGCAGGCTTCTTTTACTTAGCATGATATTTTAAAAAATTCATTCATGCAGTTGTATATATCAGCTGTCATTCTTATTTATTGCCAAGTAGTATTTTGTTCAATGGATATGCCACAATTTGTTTATTCATTTACTCCTGGATAGACATTTGGGCTGTTTCCAGTTAAGGGTTATAGTGAATAATGTTACTATGAACATTGCATACCAGTGTTTTTGTAGACATGTGTTTTTATTTCTCTTGAGTATGGACCTAGAAATGAAATTAAGTGATCATATGATAAGAGGATGTTTAACTATATAATAACGTGACATGCTGTTCCAAAATGGCTGTACCATTTTCCATTCCCAATTCCTAACAGAAACGTGTGAGATTTCTAGTTGCTCCACATCTTCACCAGCACATGATACTGTCAGTCTTTTTAGTTTTTGTCATTCTAGTGTGCATGCAGTTGTATCTCGTTGTTTTCATTTGCATTTCCCTGGTAACTAACAATGTTGAGCATCATATAATATAGCATCTTTTGTGAAGTATCTGTTCAACTCTTTTGCCCATTTTAAAATTAGGTTTTTTGTCTTATTATTTAGAAGCAAAATTCTTATCTGTTTTAGATATGTTCTTTATCAGATATTTGTTTTATAAATATTTCCCCAAGTTCCTTTTTATATATTTCTTGCCTTTTTATTTTTAATGGTATCTTTCAAATAAGACCAACTTATCACTTTTTTCTTTTACAGTTTATGCTCTAAGAAATCTTTGCCTATCATGAGATCATGAAGATTTTCTCATCTGTTTTATGGCTTTACCTCTTACATTTAGGCCCATGAACCATTTTGAGCTAATTTCTGTGTATGATGTGAGCTAACGGTTGGGGTTCATTTTTTTAAATGTGCAGACATCCAGTTGTTAAGACACCATTTGTTGAAAGGATTGTCTTTTCCCCCATTGAAATGCCCGGACAACTTTGTTGAGCATCGATATGAGGTCTGTTTCAGGGCTCTCTTTCCTGTTCCGTCAGTCTGTATGTCTAATCTTCTGCCAGCACTGAAATATCTTGAACATTTTTGGTTAATATTAAGTTACCTGATAGAGTCGAAGGCCTAAGCTTTCTTTTTAATGGGAAGACTTTTTGTTACAGATTCAATTTCTTTGGTTGATAGAGATTTATTTGCATCCTTTTTTACTTTGAGTTGGTTTTGGTAATATGTGCCTTTCAAGGAATTTTTCATCTCATCTAAATTACCAAATTAATTAACATTATGCTGTTAATAATGTTCCCCTATTATCCTTTTAATGTCTATAAAATCATTAGTGATGTCCTCTCTTTTATTCCAATTACTGTTAACATGTGTATTCTGTGATGTTTTCTGGGCATTAGGTGCTGCTGGTGGCTGTGTCCTGCAGGAGTTGTGCTCTGGAGAAGATGAGAACCCTGCAGAAGCCTGGTGCTGGGCACACTGCCCACACATCAGGAGCTCACTTCTGGGGAAGCCATGCACATCGTGAGCATACCAGAACAGAAGGAAAAACTCCTCACTCTTCCAGGTGCCCTCTACTGACATAGCTTAATGTCAAGCTATATGGCAAAGAAAACATGTTTAAAGGGCTCAGATCCATTTTCACAGAGCTGGCAAAAAGGGTGAATTTGGAGCTGAGAGGCAAAAACATCATAAACAGACATACAGTGGTTTGTTAGGCAACAAAAGCTAACTGATAGAGATGTGTATTAGACCTTTAAGTTTATCTTCTAAGCCTCTTAACCTGTTTACATTTTCCCCATCTCTTTATCTTTCTATGTTGTACTCTGGGGTATTTCTTAAAGATCCAAGTCTTTCCTCAGTACGTCCAATCTGTTGTTAACCTAGCAATTGAATTTTAAATTTCAAAAAAAATATATTTTTATTTCTACAGGAGCTATATGGATCTTGTTATATAGTCCTATTTTTAAATGATGATATCTTTTAAAAACGTAATTTTAAAGACTTCTTTTACCAGCCATTTCCAGTTCTATTGTAATCTCAAGTTCTTGCTAATCTGTTTATTGTGTCTGTGGTGAATTGTTTCTTCCTGCAGTTGATAGTTTTTGTTTATGAGCTCATTTCTTTTTTTTTTTTTTTTTTGAGCTCATTTCTTTAGGATTTTTTTTTCCTGAGAAAATCACTTGTATTTTCAACTAAGAAAATATCTTTGGGAAGTATTTTATATTTTATTCTGCCAGGTAACCAGAGATTTCACCAGTGTGAGGCTAATTTTCATATTAAAATTTTAGCTTGTAAATTTTCACACAATGAAGGCACTGTAAATTCTGACTCCACACCTCTGCATAATGCAGGTTTGGAACTTCAGTATTTCACTGGGAATCTTTTTCCTTCCAGGACTCTAGCTAGGGTACACTTTATTGTTGTTTTCTTGGGAGAATATAGAGTTTTTTTCGGTCCCTCTTTCATTGAAAGGATAGCTTCTCCAGAGTCTTAGTTTTTTTGGGGGTCTTAGTTCCAGCTCTTTGCCTCATGTGTGCCCAGGATGACACCTCCTGCCTTTACTTGAGTATTAAAATCCCTCCCCTAGCCTTTGGGGCCTAAATGCAAATCCAATTCCTGACCTCATCCCAATATCTGAGACCTCAAGTTATAAATTTACAACTCATTCTGACATTAAGTTCCTTCTTTGTTTCTGGTACCTGAGCTTTTGAGCTCAGCTATGCATTTTAAATAATTTTGCTATATTTTACACAGTGTTTCTATGTGTTTGTGGGGAGATGTGATACAGAGAGAATAGGGTCTGCATTAGCTAAGTATGCCATGTTTCTAGGACCTGAGTTTTAGATCTTTCATCATTTTAGGATTTACAATTGAAAATTATTATTATTATTATTATTTTTTTTTTTTTTGAGACGGAGTCTCGCTCTGGCTCTGTTGCCCAGACTGGAATGCAGTGGCGCGATCTTGGCTCACTGCAAGCTCCGCCTCCCGGATTCACGCCATTCTCCTGCCTCAGCCTCTCCGAGTAGCTGGGACTACAGGCCCGCCACCACGCCCGGCTAATTTTTTTGTATTTTTAGTAGAGACGGAGTTTCACCATGGTCTCGATCTCCTGACCTCGTGATCCGCCCACCTCGGCCTCCCAAAGTGCTGGGATTACAAGCGTGAGCCACTGTACAACTGAATATTTTAAGTGACAGAGAAACACGATCAAATTTATTTTATAATAATTCTGGTAGATCTAATAATGTATTGTAGAAGAAAGTGACTCATGACTTGGGGATCAGTTAGAATGCAATTGCAACAGCCACATTTTTTAAATGTTGAGGAAGTGAAGGATCTCCCTTCTCCCTGCCCCGTTCAAATAGAGTCCTTGTCCTGTAACTGTGCAGGAAAGAGTGTGAACTGTCATGGTCAAGGGAGGCTTAAAGAGGAGATGACAGCTGCTACTATCTTTGAAGGATGGAAGGAAATTACTTACATTGTATGAAGAGGAAAGAGCCTTCCTTTAGGTTGGAAAGGCACAGGGTGAAGCCAAGAAAGGGCAGTGGTAGGAATGCAGGTAGCTCATTAAAGGACTGGGGAGGAAGGCAGCTGGGCCAGAGTGGAGGGGCCGAGCAGCGGCCAGTGGAAGGCAGTTGGAATAATCAGTTGGAACCATCTTGGGAAGGGTATTTAATCTTCCTACAGGTATTCTCACTGTTAGTGATTAGTAATCACATTTTTGCAAGCACTGTACTGGGCTTTTCCAGGGCTGAAGCCAAATATATATATATATATATATATAGTTTAGATTGACATAGAAAGGAAGTTGGGTCCAAAAATGCAGTTGTCCCAGTTTTCAGATCATCCAAATGTTGTGTTGCCATGACAACTGCATTTAAATTTCAGAAACAAAGTAAATGTTTGGCAGGTGATTTAAATCATCTGCTTCTGACTACATCAAAACAAACAGTTGGTTTGCATGCTACCAGCTGCCATTTTTTACTTGATTTTAAGATTATTTGGTAGACGGTAGGATACAGATGGATGTTTGATTTGCTTTATATTTTTTAAATGAGATTCATTTTAGAGTTGTAGACCATGTGGGTATTTAGAGGGAAACGTTAGGATGCTTCCTTTATTTTTTCCACTAAATGTTGCAAAGCCAAAATTATATCCATGGAATAATGTTTCACAAATGTGCTTCTCCCCACAATGATCAAATATTTTGGAGGGTTTGAGTAACTGTCACATCTGTTGAAGATAGGCAACTCAGTAACCTATGGCACATGCAGACATGGAGGAACAGAAATAAGGAGATGATGGCTTTACCAACCAGAGCAGAACAAGAAGCCAAGGAAAAGAAATGCCTTCTATTTTTTCTTTTGAAAATGATGAGAATTTATAGAGTAGCTCAATTTTAGGCTAACACTGTTTTGGCTGTTTATCCTTTCTTGTTCAGAGTCTGATGAAAGATATAACCATATTTTTATTAATTTTTGTGTATGGAATTCCAATAAAACATTCAAATAATAACTTTCAACTCAGACTACAGTGGGCTGAGTGCGTATTACTGTGACAGGCACTTGCTTCATACCCAGCCTGTGGCCAGGAAAAACTGATGCATGTGTGAAGCTACAACAGATAGCCCTGATCTTACACATCTGGGTATACTCAGCACCTGACCTAGTGCCTGACAGAGGATAGGCACTCAACAAAGCTTTGCTGAATGGTTGAATATACATGTAAAGGAATACAGAAGAAGGTATGATAGACTAACATAAACTTATATTTAGATAATAGAGTATACAGTGGGGGCTGTAGACAGGCAAATTGAGTGAAAATATTATCCAGAAAAACATTTCGAGCAAAATGGAGTGAATCTAAGTTTTATTTCACCTCCTCAGGTGGGAAAGGTCGATTTATTTAAACTTCTATAGTTTCCAACTTTTTATTTGTGTCCTGTGTTCTGTCCTCATTTGTGGTGGACCATGATGGACCTGGCAGCTCCACTGATCACAGCACATTCATCAGTTGGGTCCAGAGTCCCCTACATCTGGAAGTTGGAGCAGACCCTTTCCACACTCTAGGAGCCCACATGGAGGCAGGTAATTGGCAAGGCTAAGGGCGGCAGTGTGTGGGTGGTTTATTAGGAAGTCAAGCCTGGAGGCATGTGAAGGCTGGTCAGCGATGGTAGAGAAGGCAGCTGGGAAGAAAGAGCAACCAGGAGGTTCAGGTAAGAGTCCAGGTGAAAGACGATGAGAACCTGGGTCAGGATAGCGGCCCCAGGGATGGAGGGGAGAGACACGGAGATGGCAGGATTGGTGACTGCTGGGACACCAATGAGTCAGAGGGAGGGTCAGGATGAAGGCCAGCTCCTGGTTTGGTTGATGAGTGGCTTGTGATGCAGTCCCCTAACCTAGCCAAGGCCAGAAGTGGAAAGCACTGGGTGGGGGTGGGGAGCTGCCACTTCATCCGGTCACAAAACCATGCTTACATGACTCGTGCCTCCAAATCTCACCGAGGCCTTCCTGCTGAACTTACAAGTCCTTCGTAAAGAAAAAAAAATTTTTTTTTGTTATCTGTAAATGTAATTGTGCCAAATATTTATCTTTTTAAAAAGCTGTGCAGCACCTGGCTCCCTCCCTGCTTCTGGGGCACCCCCTTCATGGGTGGAATTGGTGGAGCCCCGAGCACTGCTCCTCCCTACAGCAGTAAAGGTGGGCTCCTCCCTCCCTCCACGCTCCAGCTCACGTCCTGGATTCAACCAACTGGATGCTGGGATGGTTATGTTATGTGTCAACTTGGCTAGGCCATGGTACTCAGATGTTTGGTGAAGTGCTAGTCTAGAAATTACTGTGAAGGTATTTTTTTAGATGAGATTAACATTTAAATCAGTAAACTTTAAGTAGAGCAGATAAAGTGTGGGTGGGCCTCATCCTATCAGTTGAAAACCTTAAGGGAAAGACTGATGTTCCCCTAAGCAGAGGGAATTCTGCCAATAGACAACTTTCAGACTCCAACAACGTCTCCTCTTCCCTGGGTCTCCACCCTGTTGGCCTACTTCCTCTCTCTTTCTACTATTGATTGCCTGTGTTTATAGGGAAAGCCCTAATACAGATACACTCACCAAGTCCTTGAAACCAGCTAGAGGAATGCATAGGAGGAGAGAGGATGCATTCCCAGTAGTTTCAGCAGAGTAAAGGGCCAGCACTGAATACTTTTGTGAGAACATTTTGGGTGGGAGTACTAAGAATCAATTTGCCCCATTCATGAGTAAAACCAGGACATAAAAACCATAAACAAGCTGCTTTCATTACTATCATCCCAGGCAAGTCCCTTAGGTCTCTCCTTGATTCAATAAACTCTCAATAGCCTTCTAATACATTCTTTCATTTTTAAAAAAGCTTAAATAGTCAGAGTTAGGCTGGGCGTGGTGGTTCACGCCTATAATATGAGCACTTTGGGAGGTCAAGGGGTGGATCACTTGATGTCAGGAGTTTAAGACCAGCCTGGCCAACATGGTGAAACCCCATCTCTACTAAAAATACAAAAATTAGCCGGGCATGGTGGTGTGCACCTGTAGTCACAGCTACTCTGAGTAGCTGAAGCAGGAGAATCGCTTGAACGTAGGAGGCAGAGGTTGCAGCGAGCCAAGATCACGCCACTGCACTCCAGCCTGGGTGACAGAGTGAGACTCTGTCTCAAAAAAAAAAAAGTCAGAATTAGTTTCTATTGCTTGCAGTAACGAGCCCTGTACAGTAATATATGTTCATTGTTGACAAATTGCAAACCCCAGAAAAGGACAAAGAAACAGAAGAAATTCACATACAAGCAAAATGCAACTAATTTAAACACTTTTCCATACAGACTCTTCGATACATGTTTTAAATAATTGCATTCATATGTGTATGGTGTTGTATCCTACATGTCATTAACCACTGATAATCCTAGTGATGCTCTCGGTCCTGTTTCAGTCGCCTTGATGTATGCTTCCTGCTCATTATGCGTCTTTGTTATTTTCTTGGTTTGCATCTCTTGTCATGTGGGATATATGGTATCTTTTATTTGCTTTCATCTCCTATAGTAATTTTGATGTAGGCATTCTGTTTTAAGACTATGTGAGGTTACCTTTAGGTTTATGAGCTACACGCTTAAATCAATTTCTCTCATTATTAAAGTTAAGAACAACTTTTCCCTTAGGTATAGAACCCTCTTTCCCTTCACACGCTCTCTTTTTTGTTTGTTATTTCTAAAATATGTGAAGTATTTCCTCATATAGATCTTTTTCAAGAGTTATTTCTGCATCAGTTTTGAAACCATATTGGAAAGAATTATGTGTATGTTCAATTGGCTTCAATACTTACAGCATGACATTCCTATTTGAGTGATGTTTTCAGGAAGGTATAGGATGGCATATTTTTTGAGCCCTTGACTATTTAAGACCATCCTTACTACATGCACACACGAAAGACAAGTTGGTCGACTCAGAGAAGTGTTGTCAAGCTATTAATGGGGCCTTCTAATTGAGGTGAGTCAGAAACTACCTTCTCTCCAGCCATCCATTACTGTGCTGGTTCAGGGACCAGGGAGGTATGGTTCACAAGGGTAATTTTCAACCCAACCTCCTCCACCCCAAAGCAGTGGAAATTCCCCCATATTCTGGAACATGGCTTTCTCCCCTCTCTAATGTCCAGGGGTGTTGCAAGTTCATTGAGTTTTGTGTACACTCACAGGTATTCTAGTGGAAAGTTTGGGGGGGGGGGCCCACCAAGCAAGATCCGGAGTCTGCTGCCATATCGACCCCTAAATGCTGGCACTATTTTGTCAGCTTTTCTTACTTTCTTAGCCCTATTTTCAGTAGGTATTTTAGATCCTCTTCATCTGTATTAGTCAAACTACTTTGGTTGCAGGTAACTGAAAGTAACCTGAATTTGCACAAACACAAAAAGGAACTATCCTATAATAATACAGGAAAGTTTCTTGGAACTCAAGGTTAAAAATGTTATTACTGGGTCTCAATGGGGAAGTGGAAAGTTGTTAGGACTCTATTTCTTATTTCTGTTTCGCCCTGCAGTGCTTTATAAAGATTAACAGAAATAGCTGACATCTACTGAGTACTTAGTCTATGCCATAAGAACCCTCAGAGAAGGGGATTTTAAAGCATCACCTCCATCCTACACACGAGGAAAGTCAGACACAGAGAAATCAAGTTGCCCCATTGTCACCTCATTAGGAAGCTGCTGGCATAAAATTTGGACCTCAGCAGCCTGGTTCCAGAGGTGACACCCTGAAGCTGTTCCATACACAGATGGGTCCAGATTGGACAACTGTCAGAGTCGCCCCTCTACAGCCTCCAGCATCTGTTCGAACACCTTCAATAGCAGCTGCGGAGGGCAGAGGGGAAGATGAGGATCCCACTGGGGGCAGCCTTAAGTAAGCAAATCATTCCCTATCTTAGTCTGTGCCATAAGAACCCTCAGAGATCTGAACAAACATCTTGAATGAACATCCGCCTCTCTGAGAATATTCCCATTGGTCAAGTTTCTGTCCCCTGGGGCCACCCTGAGCCCATCCAAACCTCAGTGTGCTCAACTGCCTTTGAGGTATTTGAGGACTGAATGTTGTGGATGCTTTGGGCTTGGCAACCTCAATTCCCTCAACTCTTCCCCCAGGGATTTTTTTAAAAATGTCCCATCATGTTGCTTCCTGTCTTCACAACATGCCTCAGATGGTACAAGCCACCTTTGATATGACAAGCAGTTCTTTCTGTCAGAGCACACGTTCTCATCTTATCAGACACAACAGCCACCTTCTCACAATGGATATTTTGTGGGTTTTTTTTTTTTTAAGTTTTTTGAGACAGGGTCTCACTCTGTTTCCTAGGCTGGAGTACAGCGGTGAGATCATGGCTCACTGCAGCCTTTACCTCCCTTGCCAGGGGATCCTCCTACCTCAGCCCCCTGAGTAGCTGGTGCATGCCACCATGCCTAGCTAATTTTTGTATTTTTTGTAGAGACAGGGTTTCACCATGTTGGCCAGGCTGGTCTCAAACTCCTGGGCTCAAGAGAGCCTCCTGCCTCAGCCTCCGAAAGTGCTGGGATTACAGGCACAAACTACCATGACTGGCACACAGTGGATATTTTGTAATGTCCCTCTATGTATAGAAATAAAAGCTACCCACACACACATAATGTCCCAATTATAAAATTAAGGAGGGATAAAAGAGAAGTAATTATGAAAAAATACGTAATATATAAATGCTCAGGCGCAGCTGCTTTGGAAAACATATGAAACAATGTTTGCACCTGCTTATAATGTTTGGTTTCAAAAGAAGTGAAGAAAATCAGAAGCCCGTCTGTAGAAAGAGTATAGAAAATGAAAGAATAAAGGGAGGAGTATGCACTAGGGTAAATAACAGGCCAAAATTACGTCTATATGATGCAAGAAAGAGAAGATAACCTCACCTGAAGTCATACGCCCAAAGAAAGGTAGACTGTCGGAAGTGGGCAAGTGTGAGAAGATCCTTACGGGTGAACTCAGTGCTCACCTCCCAGTGTAATGTCAAAATAATTCCTTGCCTTTTGACATGGGACAGTGTTGTGACTGAGAATGGCCAAGATCATAGCTCCTAGATGGAGCTCCTTAATTCACACTACAGAAAGCTTTGGAGACGTAGGCTTCCATGGTCAATGGGGCAGACAGAATGGATTGGAAATAGACAGAGTGAAATAAGGGCTGGGAGGCTGTGGTAGACCTCTGGAGTCAGCATCTGAGTAAGACTGAGAAACTGTAGGCAAGTAAGGAATGAGTCACCACAGTATGCAGTTTCACAACGTATTTCTTACCATTAGGTAACAAAAGTAATATACATTTAATAGCTATCATAAAATATTTTATTTATTTTGAGACAGGGTCCCATTCTGCCATCCAGGCTGGAGCGCAGTGGTGCAGTCACAGCTCCCTGCAGTCTTGACCTCCTGGGCTCAGTCAGTCCTCTCACCTCAACCTCCCAAGTAGCTGGGACTACAGGCACGTGCCACCATGCTCAGCTGATTATTTTATTTTATTTTATTTTTGCAGAGACCGTTTTGCCATGTTGCCCAGATTGGTCTCAAACTCCTGGGTTCAAGCAATCCACCTGCCTCAGCCTCCCAGTGTTGGGATTACAGGTGTGAGCCACTGCACCCAGCCTATAGAACATTTTAAAATAATTCTTTTAAAGTATTTAATGTGTCTTTGCTAATTTCATAATTTTTTGGTTGTCAGTTAAGATGAGACTCAAAGCAGCTCTGTTACATGGTTGCTTATGAAAGTCACAAAGGCAGAGTGATAGAGGTATGTGTTTGGCTACTCAAATACCATGGACAACATTGTTATAGGTGATCTTATTTTTCCCAAATAGTGAGCAGCTTCTTAGTAGAGTTTTAAACAAGATGAAGTACAAACTGCTCTCAATTTACATGGTAGTTGCATTCCTGGAAAATCCAGCAAATGTGAAAACTGTGAAAAAATATTTTGTATTTCTATGTAAAATGAAGTTCTTAGGTGGAGATATTTAGGAAAAGTTTTCCCCCTCATGAATGCCTGTGGGATGCTTGAAAACCATGGAGACTTGGGACAATTCTTTGTCTCATGGGCTGTCCACATTATAGCAGTGATATGGTTTGACTATGTCTCCACCCAAATCTCAACTTGAATTGGATCTCCCAGAATACCCCAGTGTTGTGGGAGGGACCCAGGGGGAGGTAATTGTATCATGGGGGCCGGGTCTTTCCCGTGCTATTCTTGTGATAGTGAATAAGTCTCATAAGATCTGATGGGTTTATCAGGGGTTTTTGCTTTTGCTTCTTCCTCATTTTCTCTTGCCACCACCATGTAAGAAGTATCTTTCGCCTCCTGCCATGATTCTGAGGCCTCCCCAGACATGTGGAACTGTAAGTCCAAGTAAACGCCTTTTTCTTCCCAGTCTCGGGTATGCCTTTATCAGCAGTGTGAAAACGGACTAATAAAAGCAGTCTAGCCTCTCTTCTAGCATCTCTAGCCCCCACCTACTAAATTCCAGTAGTGCCCTCCTTCTCCAGTAATAGTGACAATAGAAAAGTCTCCCCACAAAGTTGCAAATAGCCCTCAAGGCTGATCTTGCCCCAAGGAGACCCACTGGGTGACAGTAATTGATTTAATCCTCTTCGCTAGGATTCAGGTAAGTGTGCATGTACACATATCTCTACACACACACATGCAATTCGAGTTCAGAGAATTACATGGTTTGGTTCTGTGTCCCCACCCAAATTTCATCTCGAATTGTAATCCCCGCCTGTCAGGGGAGGGACCTGGTGGGAGGTGATTGGATCATTGGGGGGTCGTCTCCCCCATGCTGTTCTCATGATAGTGAGTGAGTTTTAAAGTGTGGCACTTCCTCGTTCTTGCACACACTTCCTCCTGCTGCCTTGTGAAGAAGGTGCCTGCTTCCCCTTCCCCTACACCATGACTGTAAGTTTCCTGAGGCCTCCTAGCCATGGTTTCTCTTAAGCCTGTGGAACTGTGAGTCAGTTAAACCTCTTTCGTTCATAACTACCCAGTCTCAGGTAGTATTCTTTATAGCAGTGTGAGAACGGACTAATACAGAGAACAAACTAGTTCTGAATGTATTTCCCGAGCAACCATTTTATTGTCTATTTTTCATATATGATTTTCCTAGCTTTAAAAACATTATTGTAAAATACATACAACATACATTTATCATTTTAAGTGTACAATTTAGCAATTTAGTGGCATTAAGTGCATTCACATTGTTGTGCAACCATCCATCCCTGGCTTTTTAATATTTGAAATGCATTCAAGTTTAGAGAAAGGTTGTAGAAATAAGCCACTTAAGAGTAAATTGCTGCTATGATATCCTATCACCCCTAAATACTTTTGTGTGAAATTCCCTAAGAACAAAGACATTCTCCTAAATAACCACAGTACAGCCATGGCAATCAGGAAATTAACGTTGGTGAAGTACAGTCAGCTAGTCATCAGACCGTGTTCAAATGTCACCAATTATCCCAATAATGTCCTTTATTAAAAAGGATCCAGCCTAGGATCGAGCATTACATTCTTCTCATTTCTCTTTGCTCTTCATCAGTCTAGAACAGTTCATCAGTTTATTCTTGACTTTCAGGATCTTGACACTTTCAAAGGTTACAAACCAGTTATTTTCTAGAATGTTGCTCAGTTGGGGTTTGACTGTTGTTTCCTCATGATTAGATTCAGGTTATGCTTTTTTGCAGGAATATCACAGAAATCATGGTGAGTTCATCTCATTGCGCCCTCACAGGTGGTATAAAATTTCCATTTATTTCATTACAGATGATATTAACTTTGATCACTTGATTAGAGTGTTGTCGTCTAGGTTTTCTCCCCTTTTTTCTTTTGATGCTAGTAAGACTCTGGTAAGGAGGTACTTGAAACCATGAAAATATTCCATCCCTCATTAAATGTGCACCCACTAGTTTTATTATCCACTGGTGTTTGCTGGTTGCATTAATAATTACTAGGTTGCCAAATGCCAATTTTCTAATTCCATCATCCCTTGTACATTTATTAGTTAGCATTCCACTGCAAGGAAAAGCTTTCTTTTCCCCACACTTATTTATTGTGGCATCTCATTGCATCAGTATAGACTTCTGGATTTCTATTTTATTTAGTGGGCTATCATCCCTTAGTATAGTTATTTTGATGCCAAATTGTCCTGGATTTGTCCAGTGTGAGGCCCATCAAACTGGTTTCTATGAGCTTTTAACATGTTTCTGTCCTTCAATGAGCCTTTCTCTATTTTCTGGCACAAAAATAGAGTTTTTGTGAGAGATGAACTTTAAAGCTACTGAGATTCTCAAGGTTAACTTGTATGTCGTAACCTGGCCTATCCTGACTCACACCTCTCTTCTCTGGTCTTACAGATCCAATATAAATTTTAAAAAGCTATACTCCTTACTAATAGTCCAAACACCATTCCGTTGGCAGTTTAAGCAAATGACACGTGTGAGATTTATCCAAGAAACAGCATTGCGAGCATATTTATATTGAAGGAAGCACTGAAGAAGACAGGAAAAATAATTAAGAAAAAAAAAAGAGCGCTTAATTTATGGGTTAAAGGCATCCTGACAGAGCTCCTTGCCCTGTGATTTCATGTGGATCCTTCCTGGGAGTGACTTCAGATTCTGACTTCCTTTATTCCTAAAATGCCAATTCGTCAAGTCGCACTTCCTCTTTAAATAAGGTACTGATTTTGTTCATAGTTTTAAATTTAAAATTTTTTACTTACAGGCAGATGAGAAGTATAACTTTTGTCCAGTAACTGGCTAGCTTTGCACTTCTACGTCAAAGATATTTTTAGTGTTATACCACCCCAGACGCTGTTCCAACATTGAAATGGTACTTAGGTTAAATTGGGAAGACTGTTCCCTTTGCCCAAATGTGCTTTTGGCATTATTCCTATAAAAGTTTATAACAATTTTATGTGTAAAAGTGGAGGGAATAATATAATGAATTACTATAAAATTATCACTTTAATTTTACAATTGTTAATATTTCATCATGTTTCATCTATGTTCCCCTTTGCTGAAGTATTTTAAAACTAGCCCCAGACATCAGGACACTTAACCTTTAAATACATCACTGTATATCTCAAAAACATAAGGATATTTTCTTATATAATCACAATGCTATCATCATACCTAACAAAATTAACAACATAATTCTTTTACAATATCTGATACCCTATCCACATTCAAGTTTTCTAAAATATCCCTAAGATATGTTTTAATTTTTTAATTTTTAATTTTTAATTTTTTGAGATGCAGTCTCTCTCTGTCGCCCAGGCTGGAGGGCAGTGGCGCAATCTTGGCTCACTGCAACCTCTGCCTCCCGGGTTCAAGCCATTCTCCTGCCTAAGCTTCTCGAGTAGCTGGGACTACAGGCACGCTACACCATGCCTAGCTAATTTTTGTATTTTTAGTAGAGATGGGGTTTCACCGTGTTGACCAGGCTGGTCACAAACTCCTGACGTCAAGCAATCCACCTGCTTTGGCCTCCCAAAGTGCTGGGATTACAGGCATAAGCCACCGTGCCCAGCCTCAAGATGTGTTTTTATATTTCATTTTTATATTTGGTTTGATGGAACCTAAACTAGGTGCACGTACTGCATATGATTGTTCAGTTTCTAGTCTCTGTTGATCAATTTACTTTATTTTAAAATTCATCCTGATCTATTTCCTTTCAATTTTCTACTTTTTTTTTTTAATTCTGCCTTCCAAATCTTTTCCTTTTTTGGTGGAGGAAGTTTGAGTAGGACAATATTCTCACCTTGCATCTGGGGAAATCTAGTCTCTTTTTTTTAAGCATCTCATATTCCTGGTCTTTTAAAAAAAGACTATAAATATAAGCTAAATACTAATTTTTAAAAGTAAGTCATTTAAAACATCTAGCTAATAGGAAGCTAGAGAATGAGTAGAGTTTTATGTTTTATGTGTTTCGTGTTTGCTAAGTTTATCTGGGTCAGCAAAAGAAGCCCTCTTTTATTATAAATCTTCAGATGTAATGGCCTATCAGAAATAAGACTTCTCTTACTAATTCCTCAAGAAAATTTCCTAGTCAAAATAAACAAATAAAATATAAAGATGTTGTGTGTTTTTAGCAGTCTCTGTAGACACTACAACGTAGTAGTTTTAAAAAATACTATTAATCGCAAGTGATTTAGGGAGTAAGAAGACTTGGCTCTAGTCCTGCCTTTACTGTGAACTAGTGACTTGAATAAGTTCTGTAAGTTGTCTGAGCCTTAGCTTCTGTATTAGTCCGTTTTCATGCTGCTAATAAAGACATACCCGAGACAGGGTAATTTATAAAGAAAAAGAGGTTTAATAGACTCACAGTTCCACGTGGCTGGGGAGGCCTCACAATCATGGCAGAAGGCGAAGAAGGAGCAAAGTCATATCTTCCATGGCGGCAGGCAAGAGAGCTTGTGCAGGGGAACTGCCCTTTATAAAACCATCAGATCTTGTGAGACTTATTCACTATCATGAGAACAACAGGGAAAAAACCCACCCTTATGACTCAATTACCTCTCACTGGGTCCCTCCCATGACACGTAGGGATTATGGGAGCTATAATTCAAGATAAAATTTGGGTGGGGACACAGCCAAACCATATCAGCTTCTTCATGAGAAAGCTTGGCCTAGTTGACCAACAAGATATACTTTTAATATTCTATAATTTCATAAAGCCAAATGTCTGCAAAACAAGAAAACCATTTTTGTCCCCCAACAAATATACCAGGTCTTAGGGTTTCACATGAGGCTGTTTTCAAAGCAGACCCCTTGGAGCCATGTGGTCATTTCCCTGATGGGGCCACCCCTCAAAATATTTTTGTAAATACTTTCAAATCAGGTTATAAGCCACACAAGAAAATAAGAACTACTGCTTGATGGTCATGTCTCCTTTTTTATTTAATAGGTATTTGTTGCAGACTTGCTAGGTGCATGAAGAATTGTGCAAGGTGCTGGGGTTGCTGAGGCAGGATGGGTGCAAACATGAGCAAGACCAAGCCCTGCTTGCTAAAGAACTTAGCTTTTTGTAAAAGACCAGCATTCTCTAGCATCCTATTAACTAGATATTTTGAGTGACTTACTTTAGAAAATTAGCATTTAGCATATATATATATATATAGTCTTTTTTTAAAAGACCAGGAATATGAGATGCTTAAAAGAAGATACCAGTTGGAGGGAACAAAAAAGATCTGGTTGGAGGAAGGAGGTTGGTACATACACAAAACAATGAAAGGGAATGAATAAAAACTTGGGGGGGATTGGGAATATCTTTGGCATAGCATGAATGTCTCCAAAGCCGAGGTCCTTGGGTTTCAGAAGTGGACTTCTTCAGCTATGAAGGCATTAACTTCTATTTCGAAGCCAATAAAATGCCTCCTACTTGGTATTTATCAAAAGCAATTCTAAGGCTGGGTGCGTTGGCTCATGCCTGTAATCCAAGCACTTTGGGAGGCCGAGGTGGGTGGATCATCTGAGGTCAGGGGTTTGAGACCAGCCTGGCCAACATGGTGAAACCCCGTCTCTACTCAAAAAACAAAAATTAGCTGGGCATACTGGCACATGCCTGTAATCCCAGCTACTAGGGAGGCTGAAGCAGGAGAATTGCTTGAACCTGGGAGGCGGAGCTTACAGTAAGCTGAGATTGCGCCACTGCACTCCAGTCTGAGCAACAGAACAAGACTGTCTCAAAACAAAAACAAAAACAACAACAGAAAAACTCAGTGATTCTGGTATCATCAGGCTGGCATGGGGTGGATATATGAACAATAGCTGGACGTTAAAAAGTTCTGAGCATCCACTGGACAAGGTTGAAGCCAAAACAAACACACTAAATACTTTAAATAATTAACACATGCTCTTTTAAAACACTGAGCATTGAAGGGCTCTTAATAATATGAAGGACCAGGGGCTGGGGGAGAGGTGGGAGGTCAGCTGGGGAGAATATTGGTCAAAGGATACAAAATCCCAGCTAGGCAGGAGGATTAAGTTTAAGAGATCTATTGTAGAAAATGGTGACTTTAGTTAATAAAACTATATTCTCAAAAATTGCTAAGAGAGTGGATTTTGTGTTTTCACCCAAAAATGGTAAGTATGTGAAGTAATGCACATGTTAGTTTCATTTAGCCACTCTACGTTGTATACATGTAGTAAAACAACATAGTGTACATGATAAAGATATATATTTTTGTCAATTAAAAAATAAAAAAACAGGCCGGGCACAGTGGCTCATGCCTGTAATCCCAGCACTTTGGGAGGCCAAGGCGGGCGGATCACGAGGACAAGAGATCAAGATCATCCTGGCCAACATGGTGAAACCCCATCTCTACTAGAAATACAAAAATTAGCTGGGCGTGGTGGTGTGTGCCTGTAGTCCCAGCTACTTGGAGGCAGAGGCAGGAGAATTGCTTGAACCCGGGAGGCGGAGGTTGCAGTGAGCTGAGATCGCACCACTGCATTCCACATGGCAACAGAGCGAGATTCTGTCTCAAAAAAAAAAAGGAAGGAAGGAAGGGAGGGAAGGTGGGAAGGAGGGGAAAATTTAGAAAAATAAATTAATAAGTATAATAACTGAATTCAAAAATACTGGATTCCACGGAACTCCAAAACAAAGAGACAAGCAATAATATGAAGGAGTTTTGCTGTTCTTGTGTTTCCAGATCACCTCAATTAAATGTTCCAGGGTTCAAGTGTTTTCAATGGGGTTAGCTTTCTGCTGGATTATTTTTTCTAAACCTGTTGTTAAATGATTCCTTCATAGTCATACTAATAGGTATCCCTCATGTTGACTGGAAGTTTTAATAATTAGTAACTTGTTGATGAGGTAATGAATCCCAGCTGAGAAAGGCGTAAGAGGAAAAACAATCATTACCCCTGTGCAGTGCAAGAGCTTGTCCTGCTGGAAATATCAACTGTTGCCCTGATGTGGGCTAATTACCAATTGCTCTGGACTGACTTAACAGCCTGCCACATTTTTGTTGTAACACCTGCAGTTTGTGCCAAGGAGAAGAAAGGTGTCACATTGCCAAGTGCTAGAGAAGTATTTGTTGAGGAGGATGGGCACAGCTTTTCAAAAATACTCATAAGCAAAATCATGATTCTCATTTATTTATTCAAGATACATTTACTGAAAACCTACCAAGGACCAGGCATTGTCCTAGGTGCTATAGTTTATGGTTATTTCAGGCATTTTCAGCCAATTCAAACAGGAGACTGATTGCATAGTTGCAGAGGGGACTAATTAGCTTTCAAAGAAAGAGACAGTTTATTCTTTGCTTTGCTATTAGGAAAAACAACTTCCATTGTATGTACTAAGACTACAAAACTTTTTTCTGAATGGAATAGACAATAGCAATAGAAGGCTATCATCAGTAATTTAGAGTCACTGAATTAATTTAACCTGCATATGCAGTTTGGGAGGTGAAAAATACATGATGTCAAAGTATTCAATGGCATAAGCTAGAACCGCAAGAATCTGACAGATGCTCACTCAAAAACTTTCTGATACAATCTGTTTATAAACAAAACTGAAACACCAAAAACAATCTTACTAAAAAACCCACAGTCACAGCCCTAAAATGCATCAGAGTGACTCCAACGAAATTTGTTGGAGTCCTGTGGGTTCCCAAACCGTTCCAACAACGATGATCGAAACAGTTAGGAGCCAGACCACAGGATTTTAATGGATTCAGCTGTTCCAGCCTTTGAAGCACCTAATTCTGAAAGCTGCTGCTGCTACTTCTGTTTCCTGCTACTTAGAGAGAGAACAGAGAACCAGAAGGACAAAGGAGTTTCCTCCCAGAACCCTACACCCAGCTTCTGGAAGACAAACACAAGAGCAGAATGAGAGGGAGGGCAAGGCTGTCTGGGATGCAAGGACAATTGGCTGGGGTGGGCAGTGGTTGCAGAGATAAGGCCCGGTCATAGAATCAAAGCTGAGCTCACAAGCAGTGCCAGGTCTCCTCTGTTATCCCAGAGCTTCCCAGGTGAATCCTCCCACGTGCCGAGTCCACCTCCTACCTTATCTATTACTGCCCTGGTTTAGGTTGAGAATACAGAAAACAGTGCTGGGGGTGGGGGGAGTGGGGTTGTGTGCCGGTCTCTCAATCCTTTGTAAATGGACGCAGAAAATAAGGACTGTTGGAATGATTTCTGTACCCCAGACCCTCCTTGTCAATCTCACAACAAACAGGCCATAAATGAACAAAATCTTTAGGAAATCACTTGCACTGCCCTATCTTCTCTTCTTTGTGGTGCTCTTCCTATTTCAAAGTCCCCCCATCAGCTACCTTTCTTCACTCTTGTTATTAAATTAAAGGTTTTGATTTTAATATGCTGGGTATTGGAAAGCAAGGCTGTGTTAGAGACTGCAGGTTTTACCTTGACACCTGTTTTTTTCTCCTTACAGGATATGGAATCCCCCAGGGAAAACTCAGAACAAGACTACATCTCCCAGGCCTCCTTGCACTCCCTGTGGCCATGTGACTAGGTTCTAGCCAATGGGAAGTAAGCGGGAAGGGCGTGGGAGTGCAGCATCTCTAGAGGGAGTGGATGCCTCCGTCCTCCCTGCCTTCCTCCTTCCTGGCGACGATGTGGAAAGTGGGCCTGATGGCTGGAACGCGAACACCAGCGTGGACCCAGAAGTGGAAACCGCGTGTCGAAGTTGGTGAAGCAACAAGACAGAAGGAACCTGGGTCCCTGCGGATGGTGGAGCTGCCCTGGTCGCTCAGACGTAACTGATGAGAAGGCCAAATAAAGGTTTCTCTTGTTCAAGCCTTTGTTACCTTGGGTTTCTGTCATTCAGACTTAATCCTAACTGATGTAAAAGCTGCCACTCGCTTTCAGTTAAAATAATAACTGAGACTGAGCGCTTATTCTGTGATTATTGAGGACTTTTAGGTTTCTTAACTCATTTAATACAACTCTATGAAGAAGTACTATTATTTATCCCTATTTTGTGGATGAGGAAACTGAAGCACAGTGATGTTACATAACTTGCTTAAGGTCACACAGCTGATAAATGGCAGTCAGAACTCGAATCCAGGCAGTGTAACTCAAAGTGTGTACAGTCTTCTCTTCTACAATAGAGTTGGCCGTCTACAGCGGGATGGCCAAATCCAGCCTGCTGCCTCTTTTTGTAAATAAAGTTATATTGGAACACAGCACATTCATTCATGGATTGTCTATGGCTACTTTCACCCTATAATGGCAGAGTTGGGGTCTTTTAACAGAGACCATATGGCTCCTGAATCTATAATATTGACTAGCCATCCCTTTACAGAAGAAGTTTGCTGACCCCTGTTCCACAATATACTGCTTCTAAACCTGTTGTGTCAATATATAAATTTATATAAAAGGTGAACTGGGGTGATTACTTTGGAAAATAGTTAACAAATCTTAAGTAAAAACACAATTTTTTTTTTTTTTTGAGACGGAGTCTCGCTCTTTCGCCCAGGCCAGAGTGCAGTGGCGCTATCTCGGCTCACTGCAAGCTCCGTCTCCTGGGTTCATGCCATTCTCCTGCCTCAGCCTCCTGAGTAGCTGGGACTACAGGCACCCGCCACCGCGCCCGGCTAATTTTTTGTATTAGTAGAGATGGGGTTTCACCGAACAAATTTTTTGAGAGCCTCTTTTGTACTAGATACATCATTAGGCCCTTTTCATAGTTATTTTGTTTATTCTTTACAATTGCCCCATGAAGTAAATGTTCTCATCCCCATTTTGAGGATGAGGAAATTGAGACCCAGAGAATTAAGTAAATTTCCCACAGTGATACAGCTATTAAGTGCCCAAGTGAGAATTTGAACCCAGGATTTCTGATTCCAATCCTATAGCCTCCATCCACTATATCATGCCACCTTATTTAAAGCATTTAACATACAACTTAACTTACAGAAAAATGGGCTTTTCCAGGAAAAAAAAGCACATTTGCATGTTGTGAACCTTTCGACAAAACTTTATGTAGCAAAATTTAGTGAAGGATTATTTAAATCTGTATTATAAGAGATGATCCCACCACCCTATAATATTTAGTGGGTTTTGGTCTAACATTCCCCTACCTAGAAGTGCTGGGAAAACCAGTTCTAGAAGATCTTTTTAGAATTTTGATTTTTCTGAGTTGTAAAAGAAATTAACCATCCTCAGAACTGTGCTTCAAGTATAAGAGCTTTTGAATGAGAATAATGAAATTTGAGAATCTTTCTAGACAAGCCAATGCAGACATAGTTCGCTGTTGACGCCTTAGCTCAATGATTTATGATCCTGTAGCTGAACAGTGACTTTCATCTTCTAAGGTTTATAAACCTCTAAAAGAACCTCCAGACTTTTTCCCTTGAAAAAAATAAATATCCATATTTAAATAGTTTTTCAGACCCTTGAAAGCTTTTTGACAACATATTGGTGTCCCTAGACCCCCAAGTTAAGAGCTTCTGATTTATCTCTAGTATCTTCTCTCTATTGTTACTAACAATATAACTTTGGACAAGTTACTTAACCTTGCTAATCATCAATTCTTCATCTGTATAGTAGGAATAATAATATTCATAGATTGTTATGAAGACGGAGATAGCCACACAAAGTGCTGAGTATGTACTTGTTGGATAATAAGCATTCAATAATATTAGCTCTGATTATTAGAGTTGATTTATGTTTCCTAACTTTGTAATGTTACAACAAAAGGCTCAATTCCAGTTGATGAAGATTCATTGAACACTGCTTATATCCAGCACTGGGCTGGCATTTGCAGGGGATAGTAAAGTCTCATGAAAACATGGGTCATTCAGTTATGCTACAGAATTTATAGCTTAAGAATATGTAAGGAGTTGATAATTTATAAAAATGATAATTTGCTTTCTATTAGTGAAATCTAATTTATTTTTGAATTCAAATATTTATACAAATTTAATTTATATCATATATTTATAATATTATAGAATACTTCCCATATTCTCAGAATTCATAATGATGATATTAATGACCAATGTTGATGTAACCTATACAGTCTTGGGTAGGAAATTATGACATAATGATGCCCTGAGCTTTTCTGAGCTACTGCTGCTTGGGAGTGTGTATTGGTCAGCGTTCTCCAAGAGACAGAAAAAATATATATGTACTATATATGTGTATGTATATACACACAAATACACACACACACACACACACACACACACAGAGGGGTTGGGGGGAGAGAGAGCGAGAAAGAGAGAGAGATTGAGTTATTATAAGGAATTGGCTTGTGTGATTACAGAGGCTAAGTCTCAAGATCCTCTGGGTGAGTTGGCAAGCTGGAGACCCAGGAGAGCTGATGGTGTAACTCCAGTTTGAGTCCAAAGGTCAGAGAACCAGGAGTCAATGGTATAGTTGCAGTTCAAAGACTGGTAGGCTCGAGACCCAGGAGAGCTGATGGTGTAACTCCAGTTTGAGTCCAAAGGTCAGAGAACCAGGAGTCAATGGTATAGTTGCAGTTCAAAGACTGGTAGGCTCGAGACCCAGGAAGAGCCTATGGTTTCAGTTTGAATCTGAAGGCAGGAAAAAAATTGATGTTCCATTTCCAAGGCAGTCAGGCAGAAGGAATTCTCTCTTACGCAGGGGAGGGTCAGCCTTTTTTCTAGTAAGACCTTCAGCTGAATGAGGCTCAGTCGCATCAGGGTGGGCAATCTGCTTTCCTCAGTGTACTGATTCAGATGTTATTATCACCCAGAAGCACCATCACAGACACACCCAGAATAATACTTGACCAAATATCTGGGCACCCTGTAGCCCAAATTGATACAGGGTGGGGATAGGTCATGATGTTTCATGGGAAGCATCAGAATGTCCATGGTTTTATGGAATAGGGATCATTTATTAGACTAAAGCAAGCGGAGATAGTTCTAGCACCTCTCTGTTACAGGGTGCAGAGCTCAGGTTAGAGACACAGAGAGCTGTAACTCAGCAGGCACAGTCTTATATCAATGTTTTGTAGTTTTCAGGGTCAAAGTCTTTGCACATCTTTTGTTAAATTTATCCCAAAGTATTTTCTGTTTTTTATTGTGATTTTAAGTGAAATTAAAAAATTTATTGTCCTATAGTTTGCTGCTAGTATATAAAAATGCAATTGATTGTTACATATTGACCTTGTGTCCTGAAACCTTACTAAAATCTTTAATGAGTTCTAATAATTTTTGTGGTATTGATTGTTTAGGATTTTCTATATAAACAATATGTTATCTACAAATAGGAACCATTCTATTTTCCTTTTCCCAATCTGTCTTTTATTTCCTTTTCTTGCCTTATTACACTTGCCTTATCATTTTACTGCACCTTGGGTTAGTCAGATGCTCCAAGAAGTAGATACAAAGATAGAAATTAAACATGCAAGGATTGGCCAGGCATGGTGTCTCATGCCTATAATCCTAGCACTTTGAGAAGCTGAGGTGGGAGGATCATTTAAGCCCAGGAGTTCAAGACTAGCCTGGGCAACATAGCAAAACCCGGTCTCTATCAAACAATTTTTAAAAAAATTTAGCCAGCTGTAGTGGCATGTGCCTGTAATCCCAGCTACTAGGGAGGCTGAGGCAGGAGGATCACCTGAGCCCAGGAGATCGAGGCTACAGTGAGCTATGATTGTGCCACCGCACTCCAGCCTGGCTGACAGACTGGGACCCTGTCTGTCTCTTAAAAAAACAAGGATTTTATTGTGGAAAATGCCTGTAGGATACAAAATGCAGAGGGAGCCCCACAAGCTGGAAGAGCCATCAGACATTGATGTGAGAAAGTAAAGGAGAAAGGGAAGGACGAGTAGGTGGAAGCATGCTAGACTGCTATGCTGCATGAGGAATATCTGCGAGGAATATCTGCAAGGCATATCACTGAGCCAGAGTCCTGTGACTCCAGTCAATTTCAGAGTTCAATGTCTGGGGCCCTTGGTCAATTACATTCTCTTTAGTAGCAGGTGTACAAAATGTATTCTCATGACCACCACAGATCTCCAGCACAATGCTTAACAGAAATGGTGAGAATGGCCATCTCTACATTTTTCCTGATCTTATGGGGCAAGTGTTCAGTATATCACCATTAGGTATGATGTAGGCTGTAGGTTTTCAATAGATCTCTTTATCAGTTTGGGGATATAACCTTCTATTCCTAGATTACTGAAATTTTTAAAATTTCATGAATGAGTGTTGATTTTTGTTGAATGGTTTTTCTGCATCTGTGAAATGATCATGTGGTTTTTATCCTTTATTCCGTTAATAGAGTTGGTTACATTGTTGATTTTTGAATGTTAAACCAACCTTACAATCCTGGAATAAACCCCACTTGGTCATGATCTATTATTTCTTTTTTATTGTTGGATTTGGTTTGCTAATATCTTGTTAAGGACTTTATTCATAAGGTATTTTGGTTTATCATTTTCTTTTTTTCTAATAATGTCTCTGATAGGTTTTGGTATCAGGGCTAGGCTGGCCACATAGAATGAATTGCAAAATATGCTTTTCTTTTCTTTCTTTTTTTTTTTTTTTCCAAGATGGAGTCTTGCTCTGTCACCCAGGCTGGAGTGCAGTGGTGCGATCTCGGCTCACTGCAACCTCCGCCTCCCAGGTTCAAGCAATTCTCCTGCCTCAGCCTCCCAAGTAGCTGGGATTACAGGCACCTGCCACCACACCCGGCTAATTTTTGTATTTGTAGTAGAGACAGGGTTTCACCATGTTGGCCAGGCTGGTCTCAAACTCCTGACCTCGTGATCTGCCCGCCTCAGCCTCCCAAAGTGTTGGGATTACAGGCATGAGCCACCGTGTCTGGCCTATGCTTTTCTTTTCTATTTCCTAAGAGTTGGGTAAGATGGGTATCATTTCTTCCTTAAATGTTTAACATGTTTCTTAAATGTTCACTATGGTATATTTCTTTCTTAAGTGTTTAATTTGCCAGAGAAACCGTGTAGGAAAGTTTTTGAGTGTGAATTTGATTTCTTTGGTAGATATAGAGATATTCAGATTTTTAAAATTTCATCTGTGTTAGTTTTTGTAAGTTGTATTTTTCAAGGAATCTATTAATTTCATTTAAGTTGTTAAATTTATTGACATAAAGCTGTTGATAATATTTCCAGCTGGGCATGGTAGCTCATGCATGTAATCCCAGCACTTTGGGAAGCCAAGGCAGGAGGATCACCTGAGGTCAGGAGTTTGAGACCAGCCTGGCCAACATGGTGAAACCCCATCTCTACTAAAGATACAAAAATTAGCTGGGTGTGGTGGTATACACCTGTAATCCCAGCTACTCGGGAGGCTGAAGCAGGAGAATCGCTGGAACCTAGGAGGCAGAGTTGCAGTGAGCCAAGATTGCATCACTGCATGCCAGCCTGGGTGACAGAGAATCCATCTAAAAAAAAAAAAAAATTCCTTTTGATAACTATAAGGTCTGAAGTGATATCCCATACTCTCATTTATGATATTGAAAAATTATTTTTTCCCTTTATTTTTACTTGATCAGTCTTGTTAGGGTTTATTAATTTGATTAACCTTTTCAAAGAATCAAATTTGTCTTTAAATATTTCTCTATTTTTGTTTATTTTCTGTTTCATTGAATTCTGACATTTCTTCTGCTTGCTTTGGGTTTATATTGCTCATTTTTTTTTAAAGATGGATACTTGGATAGTTGACTTTAAGCCTTTCTTTCTTTCTAATGTAAACATTGAAAGTTGTAATTTTTTCCAGTACTCATTTATGGTCTATACATTTTGATATGTCATATTTTTATTATTGTTTGGTTTGAAGTATTTTCTAATTTATCTTGTGATTTCTTCTTTAAAAAGGAGGTATTGGCTGGGCACGGTGGCTTACGCCTGTAATCCCAGCACTCTGGGAGGCCGAGGCGGGTGGATCACGAGGTCAGGAGTTCAACACCAGCCTGGCCAAGATGGTGAAACCCCTTCTCTACTAAAAATGTAAAAATTAGCCGGTGTGGTGGCAGGCACCTGTAATCCCAGCTACTCAGGAGGCTGAACTGCTTGAACCCGGGAGGCAGAAGTTGCAGTGAGCCAAGATTGAACCACTGCACTCCGGCCTGGGCGACAGGGCAAGACTCTGTCTCAAAAAAAAAAAAGGTGGTATTTAGAAAAATGTTTAATTTTTAAATACTTGATGCTTTTTTTATATATCTTATTGGTTTCTAATTTAATTCACTTGTGGACAGAGAACATACTTTAAAATTGTAGTCTTTCAAAATTTACTGAGATGTGTATGACATGCTGTACCGTGGTTAATGTTTTATGTGCACTTGCTAAGAATGATTATTCTGCATTTGTTAGATGTGGTGTTTTTTTTTTTACATTTTTTATTTTATTTTACTATCATACTTTAAGTTTTAGGGTACATGTGCACAATGTGCAGGTTTGTTACATATATATCCATGTGCCATGTTGATTTCCTGCACCCATTAACTCGTCATTTAGCATTAAGTATATCTCCTAATGCTATCCCTCCCCTCTCCCCCCACCCCACAACAGTCCCCAGAGTGTGATGTTCCCCTTCCTGTGTCCATGTATTCTCATTGTTCAATTCCCACCTATGAGTGAGAACATGCGGTGTTTGGTTTTTTGTCCTTGCGATAGTTTGCTGAGAATGATGATTTCCAGTTTCATCCATGTCCCTACAAAGGACATGAACTCATCATTTTTTATGGCTGCATAGTATTCCATGGTGTATATGTGCCAAGATGTGGTGTTTTATAAATATCTATTAAGGCAAGATGGTTGATAGTGTCATTCATATCTTCCATTTTCTTGATAATAATGTTTTTTGTTCTAGTTGTTCTATCAGTTCCTGAGAGGAGGGTGTTAAAATCTCCAATCGTGATTGGGGATCTTCTTCTTCTTCCCTTATCTCTGTCATTTTTTGCGGTAGGTAGTTTGAAGTACTGTATATTATTATTTCTTCCTGATGTATTGGACATTTTGGAATTATAAAATCTTTCTCTTTCTCTTTAGTAATACTCCATCTCTTGCTACCTATTTTCTCCAAAAGTAATATAGCCACCCCAGTTTTCTTATGCTTATCATTTCCATAATAACATTTTTCATCTTTTTGCTTTTATCCTTTTTGTGTGTCTATATTTAAAACGCTTTTCTTGAAGACAGCATATAATTAGATCTTGCTTGTCTGATATGGTTTAAGTCTACTGGCTTCATATTTATTTCTTATTTTCTCATCGATTTTTATTTCCCCTATTTTCCCTTCCCTACCTTCTTTTTGTTGTTGTTGTTTGTTTGAGATAGTCTCGCTCTGTTGCCAAGCTGGAGTGCAGTGGTGCGATCTCGGCTCACTGCAACCTCCACCTCTGGGGTTTAGGCAGTTCTCTGCCTCAGCCTCCTGAGTAGCTGGGATTACAGGCATATGTCACCATGCCTGTTTAATTTTTGTCTTTTTAGTAGAGATGGGGTTTCACCATCTTGGCCAGGCTGGTCTTGAACTCCTGACCTCGTGACCCACCTTGGCCTCCCAAAGTGCTGGGATTACAGGCGTAAGCCGCTGCACCCAGCCCCTACCTTCTTTTACATAAAATCTTCTTAACATTTATAAAAATAACAACACATTTAGTATTTTTGCCTCTTTGCATTTTTTAGTAGTTACCATAGTGATTACAATACACAACTTTATCACAATCCACTTAGAGGTAATATTGTACAGCTTGATATGCTTCATAAGAACCTTATAGCAGTAGAGTTCCATATGCTTCTGTTGGGGAGGATATCCTATCCTCTCCCTCCCCCCCTAGGTTCCCTATCTGGGGCTCTGGAAATTAAATTGACAAGAGACATTAACAAGAGAAAAACAGTTTATCAACAGGTCAGTGTGCATACACACAGGAGAACTCAGTCATGAGTAACTCAAAGGAGTAGTTGGAACTTGGCCATATTTCTCACCTTAACAAAGAACAATAAAATTTTAGAGAAGTGACAAGACAAGGAAAAGGGGTTTCCGCTTTTCTGGGTTGCAAACTGTGAGAAGGTAGATACATGGAAGAAACTAACAGTAGATAGGGTTTTTTAGTATGGTCTACGTGCAGACCCATCTTGGTGCTGACTCTGTCTTCATGGCCACAAAACTACCCTGGGAGGGGGGATTTATTGCAGTCCTATTTTTCAGAATATTCTGTTTGTAGTCAGATAATGGAAGCTCCAAAGAGGCGTCTTTCTGCATCTGTTGATTCTCATTTGCCTTTAGCTCAAAATATCTTTATGCCAAAGTGGCATATTTTGGGGTGGCATACTCTGATGCCCTACACTGCACATATGCGCACGTGCACACACATGCACACACATTGTTATCCTGTTGTTTTATATATTACATCTACTTCAAGCCAGTAAGGCTGATGTTTTCTGCCTATAAGGGGGATGGTGGTAAGGGAAGTTCTCTCAAGAAAAATAAAAAATAAAAGAAGCTGTAAACTCCCAAATCTCATCTTTCAAGAGTAAACTCCACTCCAGTTTCTATCTGCTTCTGCTCACTCTCTAGGTTTTTAAAATATTTTTCAAAAAACTGCCCTTATTATTTCAGGCTTTAGTCTTACTAAGCTACTTAGTTATTACCAGAACTTAATCTCTACAATCATCCTTTTCCAGAGAAATTTGTAAGAACCAAGGCCTTCCTTCCATTGAAGTCAATTCGTAAACACTCACCACCTTGGGAAAATACATAAGCATAGACTGAGACCTCATCTTAAGGGCATAATGCTGGAAGCAAGTGCTCTAGCAGAGTACATGCCCCAACAGAGCAAATGTCCTAACAGAGCAGGTGGTCACGTCACCCAGAAGCAGGTCCAGCTGGGTGACGGAGGAGGTGCAGGAGCCAGACGGCAGAGCCTGCTCTGTGTCTGTAATGGTTTCTTGAATGGGAGCTTGCAGGGATAGGTTGAACTTGTGAAATTGCTGCTGTTGACTATTTTTTTTTTAACCTTGAAAAACATGAATGGTATAAGTTCAACCAAATATTCTGCTACTGAGTGTGAGGTTCAATCCTTCTCAAACATTATCTCATCTTCACAAAGTCCTAGAGTTAAAGAAACACTATCTATATTGTTACATATAGGCACATGGGATGGACACTACCTGACTGTTAGGGTCACAACTGTAGAAGGCAGGACTAGGTGAGCAGTCCCATTTGAAGACTTCTGCCTTAATGAGGAGCATTACATAATTTGGGTGCAGAATTGCATGTCATACATTAACACCAAGAACAAGTTTGTGCTTCCTTGAAGGTACACATTATGCTTCTTCTAAATGTCATCGTCCTGAGAGGTTGCTACACAACATTGTGGACCCCTAGGTTTGCCAGATTTTGCAAAAAATTGAAAGAAGAAAGAAGGAAGGAAAGAGAGAGAGAGAGAAAGAAAGAAAGAAAAGAAGGTCCAGTTAAATTTGAATTTCAGATAAATGATGAATAATTATCTGAATAATTATGATTCATTCAATAGTAGTAAGAGAAGCAAGACATCCTTCTACTAAAATATTATTTATTGTTTATCTTAAATTCAAATTTAACAGAGAGTCCTGGAAAATTTAACTGACAACTCTATGATATCCATTCAGTGCTGCTGAAAAGGAGAGAATTCTGGTCCTGGAAGGCTACCTTCTAGAGAAATAGGCCTGCAGTTGGGATGTTCAGAATTCTGTCCCTAGGAGGATGGAGGCACACCCAACCAGAGACCAAATCACAGGCCACGCCAAGAGTCACCCCTGGACGCTCAGAAGGAAAATCTTCCTTTTGTGAGCTCCCAAAAATAAATGTAGCTTTATCAGGAGCATTACATGTGAGTGTGCTCTATAATTATTTATCCACTAATTGCCACAACATCCTGTTGAGGTTAGTAAATGTTTTTACCACCCTCATTTTGCAATGAAGTAAGCAGGGACGGAACAGGAGGCTTACTCACCAGGCAGCCCAGCGAACCAGGAGAGGGTGGAGGAGAGAGCCAGGCAGGAGAGCCAGGCGGGACCTCGGGGTCCTGTCACCAGAGGTCTGCAGGCTGGCTGGCCTCAGAGCCGGCCCTTGGAACGTCATAGCCCAAATAAAACTCAGAGAAGAGGAATAAAGAAGATTCTCTGAAACTCATGAAAACTATACATTCTAAACAGCCCCATTGTTAGTAAACGAAATAGACTAGAACAAATATTTGCACAAAGGAAACTATTGAAGACAGACATTTTTTTTTCCCCAAAGGAGGGAATAGCTTACTCACCCTTTGTTTCTCCCCCGAGCAATGGAGACTTTTCTTGTCAGTGCCTGGAAAAAGAAGATGATAAGACAAGCAAACTCATTCCATTCTATAATAATAACAACAGTGGATATTAATCAAATATCTGTTACATCAGGTACTTCACATATTGGATTGAATTTAAACTTCGCGGGAAGTCGCTGTGTACTGACTGTACCCATTTTACCAGTAGGAAAGATTAAACTCAGAGCACAAGAGACTGACAGAGACCTTAACACTTCTATCAAGTGGTGGAGGTGAGATTCCAACCCAGGCCCTGCGACTCGCACACATACAGTTGTCTGCATAGACCCTTCCCCACCACCCAGGAAAAAACCAGAACACCCAAATCTAATTACATTATTTGTCTTTTTAAATGACATTTACATTAACTTTTTGTCTTTTTAATTAATTCTAAAGCAATTGCAGGGAAGGGCCATGCTTCAAGATGGCCACCAACAGCGTCTCGCCAAGGCTCTTAGGTCCGTAGTGATACTTCCGAACACATTATCCTGGTGGCTCTCCCAGTGACACCATGGGGAGCCTCAGGAAGGCATCATTATCTTCCTTTGGGAGAAGAGGAAACTGAGTCACAGAAAGACTAAGGGATTTGCCTAAGGCCATGCAGTACCAGAAACGGGACCAGAACACATCTGCTGGCTCTTTCCATTGTCCTTGTTGAAAGCTTGAGGAATTACAGCAATTGTCTCCAATGTGCAATCTGAGTAATACACATACACATTTTTTTCTCACATATATTTTCCACCCCCTGTCCCATGACTGGCAGCTGGAAACAGGACTCTCCTGCGAATTCACTTCCAGGGCTCCCTTATTCTGGTAACTCCCAGACAGGGATTGTGACAGGGAAGCCTTCACCACGTGGTTCTGACCTACCTGACCAGCTCATCGGCTGCCCTCCTGGCAGGAGGCTGTCATTCCGGCCAGACAGGTGATGTCGATCCTCTACAACAAACTCATATTCATACTCAGCATACTCATAGCACTCACATCACATTTTCGCTCCCCGTTTCCACCTAGGAGCCTGTGCAGTGAGTGCAGTGGACTGGCTTTTAAGCCAGATTGCTTTTGCATCAGTTGGACCTGGGTAAAAATTCTCTCCTTACCACCATCCAACTGTGTGACTTTGAAAAAGTCATGTTACATCTTCAGAATCCATTTTCCAATAGATTGCAGACAATGGGGGATTAGAGATCATGTATCCAAAGCATCCAGCACAGTGTCTAACGCAGAGTAGATGATCAAGAAATGGTTCTTATGATGATAACACGTCCTTATCCTCATTTCTATCTAACTCCTAACCATTCTTCAAGATTTACTACTCCTTCACCTCACTCCAGGTAATTCTCTCTTCCCTGGATTTGACATGAATTTCACCTGTGTGGCATCTAGTTTTTGCTCTCTTAGTTTTTTCACGAATATAAGAAATATTCATTAGGAAGTGCTGTGGGCTGAATTTTGTCTTCCCAAAAGATATTTGGAAATAGGGTATTTGCAGATGTAACCAAATTAAGATGACGTCATACTGAATTGGGGTAGGTCTTAACCCAGTAACTGGTGTCCTTATACTGAAAGGTGGCAATTTGGACACAAATAGATTCATAGTGATGATGGAGGCAGAGATTGAAGTAATGCAGCTTGAAGATCAGGAAGGCTAAGGATTGCTGGCAACCACCCGAAGCTGGGATGAGGCAAGAAGGGACCCTCCCGTAGTGCTTCCTGAGAGAGCATGGCCATGCTGACACCTTGGTTTTGAGGTTTTGAGTTCCTGGCCTCTAGAACTGGGAAACATTACATTTCTATTGTTTTAAGCCTCTGGTTTGCTGTTTGTTATGGCAGTAATAGGAAACTAATACAGAAAAATATCTGATCTAACTCCCAGTTGGATAATAGGCTCATTGACAATGGTGAGGACTGGCCTCTTTACCTGTGGTCAGTGCTCAGCATAGCTCTGAACGTTGGGGAAGCCTGTGAATAAACCTGACTGCTGAGAGCAGCTGCACATGGAGCACCACTTCGCTGTTCCTACCACCCCGGAGGCTTCCTTGACAGCTAATCCCACTGCAGGTGCAGCGGCAGTGCCGCTAAAGTCCTTTAGGCTCAACCTGCTGGCAACAGCACCAGCAGGAGAAATTCACTGGATAGTTTGCCATTCCCCATTTTAGCAGTTAAGTATTTCCTAAAATGGGGAGAGAAAGCATGATGATAAAGTACTGCAACTTGACCCTTCAGAAATGGATGATTTCATCAGACAAGGGTGCCACTGTATACTTATTCCAGTGTTAAAGACAGGCATCACCGAAACAGCAGAAAACACAGTTAAAAGAGCAATATGTCTTCTGTTAATGATGGGATGACTATTTAAAAGAGGCCTCATCTTATATGCATTCATTCATTCATCATTCACTTTGATACCTGTTGAGAATTTACTAGGTGCACAGCACTGCTTTTGCCTCTTTTTTTTTTTTTTGAGACAGAGTCTCACTCTGTTGTCCAGGCTGGAGTGCAGTGGTGCGATCTCTGCTTACTGAAAGCTCCACCTCCTGGGTTCACGCCATTCTCCTGCCTCAGCCTCCCAAGTAGCTGGGACTACAGGCGCCCGCCACTGTGCCTGGCTAATTTTTTGTATTTTTTAGTAGAGATGGGGTTTCACTGTGGTCTCGATCTCCTGACCTCATGATCCACCCCCCTCAGCCTCCCAAAGTGCTGGGATTACAGGGTGAGCCACTGCGCCCGGCCACTTTTGCCTCCTTTAAAGGTCATTATGTAACAGAACTTGAAGGAAATTCACGGGCTTGGCAATTTGAATTTTCAAGTGGGGAGGGACACTAATATTTGTTGGGTGCTTGCACTGAGACACTTGATAGGAATTTTAATATCTGATTTCGGTTAATGCCCTTGATCGTCCCACAATGCAATTGTTTTAATTTCCCTTCTGCAGATAAAGAATGGATGCCTCAGAGAAGTGAAGGATTTGTCTCAGGCACATAGCCTGTAAATATCATACCTGAGATTCTAATCTGGCTCCATTGGATCCCAATGTCTTTGCTTTTGCAGCAACTCCACCAACCTTCAACCACCAGAGACCAGACCTCCCGTAGCAACCAAACCCACGGGAGCCAAGCCACATCCTAAGAGGCCCGTGGGACCTGAGGCCACCCCACCCCACCAGGAACCATCACCAGGCTCTTTGCTTTCTACTTTCTTTCCATCTCTCAGCCTCCTCCTGTCCTCATTTGCTTCTCTTGGGGTGGGTGGATGTTGTTTCTTTCTGGTACCTGCTTCCAGTAGCAACATTCTCTTTCTTCAAGATGTGATGGGAGAGTTTCTTCCCCAGTGAAAACTTAAGGACCTGTGGGCTGCACCCGTGAATGTCCACCTTCCTAGCCTGGAGTAATCATGTGAGCCAGGCCAGGCCGATCAGAATCTTCCCCCAGGATTTTTTTTCCGTAATGGGAGAGAGAGCATGTCATTTCTCTGTGGCTGTTGTCCTAGGGTGATACAAGTGGGAGTTCTTGTGACCATGGCCTCCTCTCATTCTGCCCATTGGGGGAACACCAGGCTGGATGGTGGAATGAGAATTGAGAGGCCCAATGATGTCATCTGAGCCCCTAGCTCCTGTCGCCCCTGTGCTTCCCAATTATTAGCAGTTAAATTCCCTTTTAATTTGTACTAGTATGAGTTGGCTTCTATTATTCAAAATCAAGGGTCCCAATTCACAAATCCAGCTACATTCCATGGGCCGGTTTTTCAAATTCCCTCTTGCCAAAACTTGAATTCCAGTTTCCATTTTCCTTCCGTTCATCCACTTAGAAGAATCTTAACTCTGGCTAAATTTACCTTCTCTGTCTGTACACCTGGGTGCTGAGTCCATCCGGGGCAGACAATGTCACTGCCAAACCGTGATCCCCAACCTTCCTCATTTCACCCTCTCTTCCATTCCCGGTAGCAGCTACTTAGAACTGTCTCCACACTCCTCAAATACGACTCTCCACCTTTCTCCTCCTTTTCAGCAAGTGATCTTGTCTCCTACTCAGTAGAGAAAATAGAAAGCATGGGAGGACAAGTCTTCCCCATCTCTCCCCACCTTGCCCTTTTATAATTGTGCTGGTGGCAAATTTGTGAAAACAGAGGGTGGCTACTGTTTGAAGCAATTGTTCTAAGAAGGAGTGCGGAATTTCTCTTAGAGAGGGACTGCTCTTTACTTTCAGAAAACGTCTTGACTTTTCAAGTGTAAAAGGCAACTGGGGAAAAAATGGAGGTAACTGCTGGGGCACTGTAAAGTCAGCCAATGGTAGGACATGAGGGATGTTGGCCACCGGAGTGGAGGTACCAAGGGAAAATAGGCCAAGTCTCCTGGCACACGACTGGCCTGGAGGAGAAAGATCCGGTTTCTTTCTCTGAAAGAAAACTGGATTGGGTCCTGATTTTTAAGAAACTTTCAAGGTTCCTAGCAAGAGCCAGCCTGCTGCTAAAGTTTTTTTTTTTTTTTTTTTTTTGAGAGACAGAGTCTCGCTCTGTCACCCAGGCTGGAGTGTGGTGGTGTGATATCGGCTCACTGTAACCTCCACCTCCCGGGTTCAAGCAATTCTCCTGCTTCAGCTTCCCAAGTGGCTGGGACTATAGGCGTGTGCCACCACGCCCAGCTAATTTTGTATTTTTAGTGGAGATTGGGTTTCACTATATGTTGGCCAGACTGGTCTCGAACTCTTGACCTCAAGTGATCCCCCGATCTCGGCCTCCCAAAGTACTGGGATTACAGGCATGAGCCACTGACTGCACCTGGCCCCTGCTAAAGTCTTTGCATGGCGTTTGTGTTGATCAGTAACACAGCCGGCCCTGGGAAACTGAACTGTCTTCCCCACTGTTTTTCCACAGCCATAGGAAAGAGCCACTGAGGACTTCCCTGAGACTGGGATAGCGTGAGACAGAGGTGCTGTGCCTCATCACTGCACTGTGACCAGTGGCCTTGGGTTCATGGGACTAGGGGGAATTAAAAGACAGGCCTCACACCTGCTTTGGACAGGACAGTGGGAAGAAGTGTGATCCCTCCCTCCCTCTCCTCAGGCCATCGGGGAGGAAGGAGCACATTTCAGAAGATGAGGTTTGTCGTGGGTCTCGAGAGATAAGCATTGAAGAGAGCAGAGAGCACAGCAGATGTGAAGGCTTCGGAGGTGAGGGGTTGCAGCATGGACCAACGCAAGAGGAAATGTGATCCGGCACTCCTCTCAGCTTTCCCCAAGTATGCCAGAGGAAGGAGACCCCGGCAGGTGTGCAGAGACTGCTCTGTTGCAGATGGGGCCATTTGTAAGGCAGACACATGGGTCGATGATGGCAGGGCCCTCCTCCCCCTATCTGAGGCAGATCGCCCCATCTGTGCTCTGCCCCTCATCCTCCGCTTCACCTTGGAAGCCCCCCTCCTTATCTTCAACCTCCTCCTCTCTATGGCTTCCTCCCACCAGCGTGGAACCCACTCATGCTCACATCTGTTCCACTCACAAAGATGCTTTCTCTCCTGGGCATCGCCTCCAGCAGTAGCCTCTCACTTCTAGCCCAACTTCCACCTTCCCTCCCACATCCCTCCTCCACTCCTCCACCTCCTCCACTCCCCTGGAAAGGCTCTTTCCCAATCCCTTCCTCGCTGCCGAGCCCAGTGCAGCTTGGCTGGCCTCTCCCTTGGGTCCTCTCCCTCTGGGCTGTGTCTGCCTCCTTCTTTCTGACACTATCCCTTCGCGGTCCCCTGGGCAGGCTCCTCTGCCCTTGTGCACCTTCATCTCAAGTTGGCTCTCGTCTGTTCAGTCCAGACGCTTTCTTCAGGGGATCTCAGGGTCCGTGCAGACTGCCAGTTCTCCAAACTCCAGAGAGGGTGTCCAGGAATATCAAATTGTTCACTCGGCAGCTTCTCCAATTAATTGTGCCACGAGCACCTCACCTTTAACATGTGCACGGGCGACCTCATCGCCTCCCCTGGAGCCTGCTCTCTGCTCCTGCTCAAAAACAACACCTTGGCTCCCCAGACTCTGACATCCTTCACCTCTTAATGTCCTCCCTTCTCCAACCCAACTCAGCACCTTATCCTGCCATCAAGTGCATGTACTGGAAATCTAGACGCTGCCCAGACTGTCCCATCCCAGTTGCCTCGTCCCTGATCTCGGGGATTGATCATCTCTTCCCTGGACGGCAGCCAAAGCTCCCTAACTGACATCCTTGCAATGCATTTTGCCCCTTTCAGTTTTGCTTTTCACATGTTAAGGCCTCTGACATGCAAAAATCTCCTTATATTGCTGCTGCCCTTTAAACCATTCCATGGCTTCTCATCGCCCTCAGGAAAACTTACGCTGAGCCTCTTACTTGTGCACAAGGCCCTACTTGTTCTGGCTCCTGCCGAGGTCGCCTGGCTCACCTGCTACCTACCTCCACCCCCACTGCAGACTTCTTCCACGTGCCTCTGGACATGCGACCTCTGCACCTCGGCTGCCTCTGTGCAGTGGGCTGGGACCCGTCCACTGTGTCCACAGTGTAGCTGGGGCCTAGCACCCTGGCTGCAGTCAAGGAGGAGCCCAATCAGTATTTGAGGTGAATGAATATTCTTTCCTGATCAATTTGCGTTGTTTTCCTCTTGACTTTTACTTCATAAAAAAAATACTATTAAGGGAAGCATGACACGAGAAAGGATTGTAGGTGTTTTCTCTTAGGAGAGTAAACGTGAAACAGTGGAGGCTGAATGTGTTTAGAGAGTAAATATGCTCACTAGTATCTCAGCTGGAATTGCCTTAGTGATGACATCATCACTTTCCCTCAGAGGTGGATGTCGAGTCTGTAACACCAAGAACCGTTGGGAGAAGCTCCCGTCATCTGCCCTCTCGTCTCTCCCCAACACTGTCCCTGGGTGGCCTTATCTGTGTCCAGCTCCAGCTCGCCCCTTATTCCTCCATGATCTCCATTTCCAGCCCAGATTATTTCCGAAGCTCCAGGCTTTAGTGGCCTCCACGTGTTTCCACCCAAAGATTTCCCATATTGAGGCTCCTTACTTGGGCTCAATGTGCCTTAACCTAGTTTTCTTTCTTAACCTCACACTTTCTTAACCTCACACTTCTGTATTTTCCTATCTCAGTGAAGGCCCCTGGACTAGTTTCCTGGGCTGCCATAACGAACTACCACAAAGTAGGTGGCTTTAAAACAACAGAAATGTATTCTCCCCCAGTTCTGAAGGCTGGAAGTCCAAAACCAAGGTAGTGTTGTGGCCGTGCTCTCCCCGAAGGCTCTGGGGAAGGATCCATCCTCACCTTGTCTGTTTCAGGCGCTGCCAGCAGGCTGTGCTGGTCCTTAGCCTGCGGATGCATCACTCCAGTCTCTGCCTCCCTTTTCACATGGTCTTTATCCCTGTGTTTGGACCCACATTTTCTTTTCTTCTAAGGATGCCAATCACTGGACCTAGGGCCCACTTAGGGCCTATTCCAGCAAGACTTCATCTTAATTTGATGATATCTCCAAAGGCCCACCCTATTTTCAAATAAGGTCACAGGTACTGGGCATTAGGACTTGAACCTATCTTTTGGGGGACACAGTCCTACCTGCTGGGAGTCCCACTGCCTCCTTCACCCCAGAAATCCTTGACCCTTCCCTGTCCTCTCCTTTACACTCCACATCTAGGCTGTTTATCCTGTTTTAAAAATAGCTCTCATGTTTTCTCTGTCCTCCACTCCACTGTCTTAGTTCCAGCCCTAATCAAGCTAGATGACCATGACAGCACCCCCACTCTTCCTCTTTGCCCTTTTGAGTCCCCCCAACCCATCCTTCAGCCAGCATCCTGGTTCTTAAAATTTGCCTGCTGGGCCAGGCGCAGTGCCTCATGCCAGTAATCCCAGAACTTTGGGAGGCCAAAGCAGGTGGATCACTTGAGGTCAGGAGCCCAGCCTGGCCAACATGGTGAAACCCCTCTCTACTAAAAATACAAAAATTATCTGGGCATGGTGGTGGGCGCTTGTAATCCCAGCTACTCCAGTGGGTGAGGCAGGAGAATGGCTTGAGCCTGGGAGGCGGAGTTTGCAGTGAGCCGAGATGATGCCACTGCACTCCAGCCTGGGTGACAGAGTGAGACTCCGTCTTAAAAAAAAAAAAAATTGCCTACCAGCCATCCCACTCTGGATATGTCCCTGGCAGCGCCTCCTGCATGCACCTTGGGCGACACTGTCTCACTGACTCATTCTCCCCCATCCTTTCCACCTCGATTCCTCTTCTCTTCTGAGAGTCAAAACCGGTTCCTACCATCTCTGAACATTTAATTGCCTGTTAGCAGCTATACTATTTTTAAAAATACAAGTTATTGAATAATTACAACATGTATATTATAAATGTAAAGTAGATATTACACCCATTTGTGTATGGGGAAACTGAGGTTCCCGTGGGTTAAGCAACTTGAAGAGGGAGCTGATGTTTGAACCTAAAACTCTATGGTTTCAAAGCTCTTCTTATTAACTGTATTACTAGGCTTCAGAAGATGTAGCCTTGTAAATATCTGGAAGAGCTTGCCAAGTTTCCTGTTCTTCTTATAATTTTTAGTATTTTATAGAAACTGTCTGCTGTAAACAAATATAAAACACCTAAAGAAATTCATGACGATGATCCATACCTCAGTTATTCTTAGTCATTTATTTTCTCATTTCATAGTAAACTAGTAACTATTTGGTTCAGAGCCCACAGGCCTATCATATTTTGCATAGCAATCCTGGTGAATTTATAGACAGTTGCCTGAATAATGAGCTTATTGTGTTACATCTTAAGTTTTGGTAAAGCCTTCTCTCTTTTTTTCTCCTTGAAATAAATATAAGCATAGGTATATTCACAAATTTTCTTTTAAACCTTTACAACAATAATTTTATTTTCAGTGCAAATTTTGTTTAGCATGAGACTCAGGCATCCTATGAAATTCTTAGCCAAATAAAATAATAAATCTTTTTTTTTTTTTTTTTGAGAAGGAGTCTCCCTCTGTCGCCCAGGCTGGAGTGCAGTGGCGCCATCTCGGCTCACTGCAAGCTCTGCCTCCTGGGTTCATACCATTTTCCTGCCTCAGCCTCCCAAGTAGCTGGGACTACAGGCGCCCGCCACCACGCCTGGCTAATTTTTTGTATTTTTTTTTTTTTTTTTTAGTAGAGATGGGGTTTCACCGTGTTAGCCAGGGTGGTCTCGATCTCCTGACCTCGTGATCTGCCCGCCTCAGCCTCCCAAAGTGCTGGGATTACAGGTATGAGCCACCGCACCCGGCCAATAAATCATTTTTAAAAAGTATTTCCTGGCAAATAGCTTACCCATTTGGTGTTGGCTTGAACGTGTGGAATTTCTTTAGTTTGACTTATTAAAGTAAATGAAACTCGGGTGAGGAAAATTCCTGTTTTACTCACGCAGCCAACTCAACGCTCATGTTATTGAAATGTCTTCAGTCTCCTGTCTCCACGGCTGGTGAGCAGGAAATCTTCCATGCGTGCACTGCTCTGATGGACTTTATCCACACACCATCCCTGACACACTGACAGACACCATCGGCCCTGAGCTGGGCGCTGGGAGCCTCCCTCACACTCCTGTGCTGCCTGATGGGATCCACAAACAATCTGGAGGCCTTGGATGGAGTCCACGTACCATTAGCTGTGCGAAATTCTGCATAGATGTGTGGAAAACGTTCAGCCCTGGGCGGGACCAGCTATATAATTTGCAGACCTGGTGCAAAATGAGACTGCATGGCCTCTTGTTCAAATATTAGTAAGCATTTCAAGATGGCGACAACATTGACTCAAGCACTGAGCCCAACCACGCGCTGGCTCAGCTCACCTGCCCGTGAAGCCAGCCACGCCCTGGGGGCTGCTGTTCTGCTTTCAGACCCCTGGTACTCTCCTTCTTCAACCTGTTATCTGGGCCCTCATTTTCACCTGCATTTGTCATCGATCTCCAAGCACTGCTGGGTCTGTGGCCTAGATCCCTCCCCACAACACACCCAATGCTTCCCCTTCCACTGCCTCTCCACACGGGCCTCCACCAAAAATCCTCCACATGGGCCTCCAGACCTGGCCCTTTCTGTCCCTTCCTTCCTCCCCTGACATCCCCAGCTCCAGCCAGGCCTTCTCCGGCCTTGGTGTGTCTACTGTGGCTTTCTCCCACACTGCCCTCGGGAGGGATGCTCCCGGCCCCTGAGCCTCCTTACAGGCGACCCCCTCTGCCTGAATCGCCCTTCCTCTCTATCTTCCGCTGGCTGATGCTTGCTCAGCCTTCAGGTCTTGGCTTCAGCACAACGTCCCCTGTCCTCCAGGAGCTTTCCCTTCCTCCGCAGACCAGGAGAAATCCCCTGGCTGCCCATGCCCCAGCGTGCTCTTCCTGCTGGTACAGTTCGGTGTACTTCCTATCCACGAAGATAGGGGTGCCTGCGCCTGCATCAGAGTAGAACTCTGCAAAAATGTGTTGAGTGTTGGTCGGATCGATGCCAGGGTCTCCGGTGAATTCAGTGTCACACACAGAGAGAACTGCTGTCACTTAGCAATGAGGGAAATGCAGTGCCTGCTGTTGCTGCTGCTGTTGTTGCATGGCAGGTCCGAGGAGCATCTTTGGAGCTGGTGGCTCTGCTGAAAGACAGCGTGGCTCACCTGAACAAGTACTGCTCACCAGAGTGTCCACTGCTTGTGTTGCTGTTGTGTATTTATGTATTTATTTTGAAACAGAGTCTTGCTTTGTCGCCCAGGCTGGAGTGCAGTGGCACAATCTCAGCTCACTGCAACCTCCGCCTCCCGGGTTCAAGTGATTCTCCTGCTCCAGCCTCCCGAGCAGCTGGGATTACAGGCTCCTGCCACCATACTAGGCTAATTATTGTATTTTTGGTAGAGACGGGGTTTCCCCATGTTGGCCAGGCTGGTCTCAAACTCTTGACCTCAGGTGATCCGCCCACTTCAGCCTCCCAAAGTGCTGGGATTACAGGCTTGAGCCACTGCGCCCGGCCAAGTGTGTTTTTAAAAAGTGACTTCTGAGATGATATGTGTGTTTCAAAATTTTCTTCTCTGTTTTTCTGGTTTGCGACAATATGCGTATGGTACTTTGATAGTCATGAGGAACAACCCGTCCCCAGGAAATTTTATGTTAAAAAAAGTACCAGGAAAGAGCAATTTGCTGTTAGGGTTCATTTTAATTGCAAATGTATTTCCTCTGGCTGGAAAGGGGAAACATCTTTCCTGACCTGCTCTACACCCCACAGAAGAAAGGGTATGAAGAGGAAGTGAAGTACGGTGTCAACGGTGCCAGTTCATCTGCTTTTAAAAACATTTATGTAAAAGTAAGAAGACAAAACAGCCATCGCGCTACACCCAGGGTGCTGCTGAGCCCCAGGGTGGTGCTGACCGCTGCTGAGGTCCTGAGCTGGGAGGAGAGTGAGGGCCCGGCCTTCAACTCCAAGGCCGTGGCTGTAAGAAACAATCATTTCCAACCCCACTTAATTATCTCTCCCCAGTCACTTTGTTTCCTTCTGTTACATTTGTCTTCTGCCATGTAGGTAAAGGAAGGAAAAACAAAATTTAAGAAAAGTCTATGGAGTAGGTTAGGTGGGGGTTAGTGTAGACAGTGAGACTGAAGGGTCAGAGGAACATGAGACAGGTCAGACTGGGGTGGTCAACTGTCCCAGTTCACCTGGGACTGAGGAAGCACCTGGGCCTGAGACTCTTGTTTTAAAACTGGGATGGTCCTGGACAAACCTGGACAAACCAGGAAGAGTAGATCCCCCTACTCCCTGATGGCCTGTGAGGCCCGTTCCCCCAGGAGCCCCCACTCTGAGGTCACATGCCCTGCACCTCCCCATTGCACCCCCCGAGGGCCTCATAGTATTACCATTTACCAGGGCAGTTCTGGGAATCAATTCTGGCCTGACATTGGGAACCCACGCCATACTTTCATCTTCAACATGTCACTTTTTAAACAATTTTCTAGAATGAAACTCCTTTAACTTTTGTTTTAAAATGATTTGTGATTAAAGAGAAAACAGGATCCTTGTATGAACTGAGATTGTGGTACATTTGAACAGTCAAAATTGTTCCGTTTTACTTGCATTGAATGCAAATTTCAGTTCCTAAAAAACCCAAATAAAGTAATAAATGTTCAGGGAAGGAGGTTTGATTTATTTCCTTTCCCCAAATGATGACCTAGTAGGAAAATTGCTGATTGAGGAAAAACACATGGAAGGTTCGCGCTAACGCAGGGATAGACTTCATGGCTGCTAGAGGGTCGCCATGAAAATAATTAGTGTCGGGCCCCACTTTCCACATGCTACCCTCAGTCTTTCTAGTGATCCCACGAAGTAGGTGCTGTCATCATCCTGGTTCTACAGATGAGAAAACTCGGACCAGTTAAGTGGCCTGAGGACAGGCATCCAGGCCTCACTGTCACCAGCGTTGACAGCATTCCCACCATGGCTTTGCTTCATCTCTTCTTATTCAGAGAGAGAGAAAAGAAAGTCTATTTCTACTTCTGTATGGCCCTTGTGCTAGCTCACCTGCTCAGAGCAGGGGAGTTGAAGTGCCAGCAAGCGAAAGACCTTCCAGCTGAGTACGAAAGATGAGAGTCAGAGGCAGCTTCATATTGAAGGCAGATCCTCTGAGTATGTCTTTATTGGGGAACTGACATTTATAGATGACAAAGAACTTTCACATTCATTAGGACGAGGAGGAGAAGCAGCGCTAGTAACAGTTGAAGGAGTAATTAGTAATAGTAACAATAAAAGTACCTTTCATTTAGTACTTGTCACATACTGGGTGCATTTACCTATATATATTTCTAATTTTCAAAACAACCCAATGAAGAAACCGAGACACTGAACGTGGCTTTATCCCAAGGCTAACCCCAATGTCCAAGCATTTTTCACTTTATCATATTCACATTTTCAAACGAGTTTCTCTCATTTTACAGTTGAGGAAACAAAGATTTATTGGGGGTATAGGTTTCAGTGATTACACATCCTTAGAATCAATGGGCCAGATTTCACACCCAAGTGTCCAGAAGCCCCTCATACAGAACTCACACTCAGTGCCTGGGAGAAGCCCTAAGGCTTGTCCAATCAGCTGGCATCCCGAGCCCCATAGAAGGATGGGATTCCAAGGTAGTAGTTAGGAATCTTTTGGTTCTATGGAGTACAATCATCCAGAGTTAAGCAAACAAGGAAAACGTAATACCTGAGAAGTGTCCAGTAGAAGCAGGACCAGGCCTCCGCGGAGCTTGTGGCAGGGCAGGACTGAAGTCTGAGAAGCATTCAGGGCTCTGTCTCTCGTTGCTGTAAGCCAACTTCCACGCGCCTCAGTGCAAGGTGGGGAGCACGGAACGTGGTCTAGGGAGCACCAAGTTACACATTGTGAGTCCAGCAATAGGAAAGGTTTCTTTGTTCCATTTTACATTCCAGGGGAAGCGCCAGTGAGTGGCTAAGCCTGGGTAAGGTCGCCATCCTGGTCCACACTATTATAGAAGGAGGCAGGTGACCTGTGACAAGTTCATCCCTTTGGAATGGGGGACCAGAGTTACCAGAGAGCTGGGAATCATTGTGAGTGGACGGAAGACTCAGTAGGTGTCTATTGTTGTATCCAGGTGTCTGAATTCAAAACAAGTTAAAATGAAGCATCATGCTCACACCCAGACAAAGTTAAGCAAGGACTAAGTTAGTGACAAGATAGTTCACCAACTATTTATTAAAATCTTCTGGAAAATATGTGTGTGCTGTAAATATTGTCTTGATGACAATGAGCTGTTTCTAAAAGATTATTTTTTAAGGATAATTTAGTGGGGAAACATGTGCCCAGACAACAATGCTCATGGACCCAAGACCTTTTAGAAGATTTTTGATGCGAAGGAGTCCGCACGGATAGGCTTTCCTGACTCATACCCTACTTGTTTCCAAAGCTCCCCTGTGAATAAATATTACAGCAGGAGGGTCAGGATGGAACATTAGCAGATGTGAATATTCTGGCTCTTGAGGGTGACACTGCTGAATCTATGCCAGGTCCTCTCTCTCTGGAAAATTACTAAACTACACTCAAATGATAAAACAAATACATTTCAGGCCGGGCGCGGTGGCTCGCGCCTCTAATCCCAGCACTTTGGTAGGCCGAGGTGGGTGGATCACGAGGTCAGGAGATCGAGACCATCCTGGCTAACACAGTGAAACCCTGTCTCTACTAAAAATACAAAAAATTAGCCGGGCGTGGTGGCGGGCGCCTGTAGTCCCAGCTACTCGGGAGGCTGAGGCAGGAGAATGGCGCGAACCCGGGAAGCGGAGCTTGCAGTGAACTGAGATCGCGCCACTGCACTCCAGCCTGGGCAACAGAGCGAGACTCCATCTCAAAAAATAAACAAACAAACAAACAAACAAATACATTTCAAAATGAACACCTGAAGCCCCCACAGTTGTAGCTGTGTGCCTCCATGCACCTCTGCAATGTGGTGGGAGCGGAATATCCATGCCCAAATACTTGCCCATAAATATCTCCCATCTAATTCTTTGTGGAGGAGATCAGATCCGAGTGGAAGGGCTTGGTGTCCCTGAGGATAACGCCCATTGTCAAATCAAGAGGAGTCTCTTTCTAACCCTGATAGGCTTGTTAACTCTTGGCTTTCTTCCTGTTCCTTTTTAGATAATCTATTAGGTTGGCAGAAAAGTAATTGCAATCTTTGCCATTAAAAGTAATGGTAAAAACTGCAGTTACTTTTGCACCGAAATAATACATCACAGGTTTATACTCAGCCTTTGTTACTATTTTAGATTGAATTATTTCCATGCAAACCCTCAGAGCACAGGTATCTGTAATTATACTTTGCAAGAGATGTTACGTGCTACCAGCAAATTTTCCAGCTCAGTGTTGCAAGGCAGCAGCTGTACATCTTCTGACATGTGGTATTCATTCCATACAGTACTGAGAAAGAGCCTTAGTCACATTTGGCCTCCCTAAAGAAGTGTCAGGCCACAACACTGCAGCCACATTCCTGCACAGAGCTTGCCTCAACCTCGCTGCTCCAGGCGAGATCCATGCTGGCCACGTGATGGCCCCCGCCAGTGTTGAGAAGTGATTCATCGTCAGCTCCAGGGGAAAAACAGACTGTGTAGGAAGGTTCCATATGACAAAAACATCCGGATTTTTTTCTTTCTGCCTTCTACTGGGCAATTCGGACCTTGTTATCATACATTTGAGGTGGAAGTGTGACGTAATTAAACTGATTTACGAAAGTCATATACAGAAACCAGAGTCATTTTTTAAAGCCCCAGTGTGGTTAAAGTTTACTTCCTCTGTACGTTTATAGCAAAGGCTTTTGAACATGGTTGAGGGCAGAGAGCCAGCTTCGGGTAGATTGGGAGAAGGTCTATTTGCTGGTTACTGCTGCTTCAATTTCTATTTCCCCCTCAGTTTTACCAAGGAAAAGGCCTTAATGGACTGAATTCAATGTGAAGCTTGTGTTATTCTCTGTGGCCACTTCAATGTGAACGCCAATGACCATGAGCCGGGTAATGACTTGGAAATATACTAGACAGAGCACAGCCATGGGAAATACCACGGAAGACTATTTTAGCTCCAGAATAACATCATTAAAACTAGCCTAATTTAGTACAGCATCTGGATCAGAAATAGTCCTAAACATGCATACACAAAGCAAGCATACATTTGCATGATACATACACACAGCTTTAAAAAGCAACCTGGATATAGTGTGTCAGTTTTCAGAAAGGGACCAAGATGAGATTAATGAACCTTGACACCTGCTTTGCTCTCTTCCGCTGCCGTAGAAATCCTCTCTGCAGAGAGTCTGGCATAGTTCATAGATACAGTATTTGGAGAAGCAGCAAGGCTGGATGGTTTGTGTAACACACTGGAAACGTCATGAGGCTGATTCTAGACTTGCCAGTCATCAACTGGGAGCACTTGGCCACATTTTCTAACTCACAGTTTTCCAGGATAACATTTCACACTACCTCCCCTTGGTGTTTTGAGGAATTGTCAATAGGACAGACAGGCAAGCACATGAGAAACGTAAGCTGCTAGTTGGCACAGGTGGGTTGGGCTGCTGGAATCAGGCAGGTGTATGGAGCCGGGTGACTCACCGAGGAGGAGGAGGGGTTCCACCTGGGAGGGACGTTCCCCGGTCTCTGTCCACATAGGGAATGTGAGTCACCACATTCCAGGCTCTCTGCCTGACTTGCTTCCGGGTCAACCACGGAACCCCAGGGCCACCTAGGGTTGGGCCTGCTCCAGCTGTTCCCTTCGGAGCCTTGCCCTGCTTGCTTTGCATTTGTTAGAAGAGGCAGCAGGTACTTCTCCGCAGGGACCTGTCTCTGCCTTCAGCTGTCTAAATTCCATGGAAAAGGCCTGGAGATCCACGGGGAAAACTCCTTTCATTCTGGGATGGTCTGGCCGGGAAGCCTGGGGCAGCTTCCTCAACCCCACCGCCCTCCCCTTTTCCCTGCCTCTTACCCAAGGAGCCCCAGCCCCTACTCCACATCACAGAGGGCAGAGGTGGAGCCCGCCTAGGACGGTGGCCACCTATACCCTCATCTCCAGGCCTACTTCAGCACCCTCTGGGCGTGACTTCCCTCACTTTCTAGGTAATGAAGAAAAAGCTCGTGTTTTACATTGAGATGTATAATCTGTGTAGCTTGGAAGATGAGACTATGCAACCTCCAAATATGCATAAGGACTGTTGAGCTGAAGGCAATTAAGGAGCAGATGCAGGAGAGCTCTCTGCCCTCCCTCTGTTTGCCTAAAGCAGGGCACAAAGACAAAAGGTGTCCTGTCCTCCTTCCGTCAGGGAGAACACAGGTTAACCACAGAAGACAACTTCAAACCCTGCCAGCCTGGGGATGGTACTGGAGGAACCCACATGGGCAAGCCTCACCGAGCAGCCTTCCTCTGCCAGTTACTTGCTTCTCCCCATGTTGCTGCCCCCTAGAGACTCGAAATCCTTTTCTGCTTTTATTTTTAAAATATTTTAAAAAATACTTCCCCCCTCCCCACCGCATCCTCCCTAGCCACAGCGGGCCCCGGGACACTCTCCAGAGTCCTTTTCCTTTTCCTTGTCACTTCTCTACATATTAGCTGTTCTTTGTTGAAGATACTGTCTAAGCTGGAATTCAAAGGCATCTCTTTGGAAGTTACTCACTCCCTGGGTATCTTCCATGTACATATTAAATACACATGATACTAAACTTCTGTTTGTTTTTCTCCTGTTCACCTGTCTTTTGTTACAGGGGTACATTCCAACTAAGAATTTATGAAAGCCGAAGAAAAAATTATTTTTCCTCCCCGACAGCAATGAACCAGAAAGAGGCCACAGGGCCACCTGCTTTGGAAGCTTTGGTGGGATTCATAGGCTTTCTACCACCTTCCTTCATAGAAGAAACTGCACTCTTGAAAACTGCAACGAACCCAGTGAAAAGAGAAGAGGCTTCTGGCTACAATCAAGTCTGCCAATTGGCAGGCGATGGTGGAGGCACTGCCCCCAGAGCGGCTTCTAGACCTACTCTGCCCCTCCCAGCCCCACGGGGCACCCTGAGCTTGTGAGAGGCACAGCCCCACCTGTGACCTCTCCCATCTTCGGGCCGTGCTCCCTGCAGTGAGCCCCACTCCAGAGAGCTCCAGCCTGGCTCCCTTCCTGCTGCGACGTTTACCCAGTTTCTCATGTTCCGATCTTCATTCTGATGCCCTTGAACTTTTCTCAGCACATTGTATCTGCAGTGAAAATGGAAATTCCAGACCTAAATCTATATTGAACCTCCCCAAACATGCTGGCCCTGGGCTCTCCTTCCCCCTTCTTGGATCCTGAGGAACTGAAGCTGGCTTAAGAGCTCACATGTGCGTCATCCCTTCCTGCACCTGCTTCCACTGGCCCTTGGCGGTAACCTGGGAACAGCTGGTCAGGTGCTATCAGCCCCATTCTACCAATGGAGAAACCGAGGCTCAGAACAGCTCAGTGGGATGTGCCTTCTAAGGTCACACGGTTCACGCGCACCAGAACTTTCTTCTAGGCCGCCTTTCCATATCCTGTGCTTTCTCAAAAGCCCCCTTTTAATGCTTACAACCCCTTTTTGCTGTGCAAGGTACAATGCTAGAATAGCAGGAAAGTGGTGACTCATAATCAAGTTCTGACTTATTTGACCGCACACACAAAACAAGGCTCTCTACCAATTTTTCCAAAGCACAAATTGCGTCTTTAAGAATGCTCTTGAACTCCAAGTGCAACTGACAGACAGCACATCATAGACCGCTTGATACATATTGTTGTCTGAATGGAAAAACAAGAGTGCCTCCAATTCCCCCAAAATAAGCGATTCTATGAAACTAATGCCACAAAAAGGAACTAAAGAAGAATGTGTCAGCTGTTCTAATACAATCAACTGATTACCTAGAACACAGGCAAAAATGCATGTCTGGGGTGTAACCAGTGGTGTGGGGGTGGGTCTGCCATTGTTTACAATCGCTACACAGGGCGATAATAGAAAGCAGACCACTGCAGTGTTTTTCTTCCTATTTTTAAATTCTCTGCAGACAATGCACCCTGACTCCCACAGCTCTCTCCTTCTCCTTGGTACACCACCAAGTGTAACCAGTGATTCATAGGAGGGTGATTCATGTTATCCATCAGATGTTTTTATTAGTCTTCTTGTTGTTGTTGTAAAATAAATCTCATTTCTCCCGGCTGGGTTGCCAGACACCGCCTTCCCCAGCCTGCCCTCCCGCTCCCTACCTGCTTGCATCAGCCAGGCCTGGGGCAATGGGAAGGACCTGCAAAGGTGTTGAAGACCCTTCTCCATGAGGGAGTAGGAAGGGAGTCAGTCTGTGCAGCTCCCTGTCCCCCGCCCAGGCCAGTGTAGGTGATCAGGCCACCAGCTGGCGTCTGCCCTGATCCTAGATTTCTTCTGGGCCCCAAATCCAGCCCTGAATGTCAGGCCAGGCAACCGGAAGCTACTTCCCCTCAGTCCCCACATCCTCTGTACCCTCACTGGCTGGTCCTGCACCTGCACCTGGACAGAGAGCTATCTGAAGCTGTGACACTGGCATCTCCTGAGGCTAAGAACTGTCCTTGTCTGAACGCCTGGCTGTCACCCCAGCTCTGCTATACCAGCCTCACCAGACTGACTGAGATAGTGGCCACTCTGGCTCAGACTTGAGTTCCCTACTTTGTGATTTGAACCTTTGGACACTCTCTAGGGGAGAAATGTGGATGGTGACACCCTCTGGCCTGGTTTTAATGGTGTGCTGGTAAATGTGCACAACTGGCTGTCTGGAAGAAGAGTCCTGAAATGTAAATTTGCCAATTTCTGTGGTGTAAATACTGCCCCCATGGCCAATTTCCAGCTGTCAGTAGGATATCACTGAATGCGGAGGTGGAAAGAGATGTGCAGCAGAACAGGGTTATATAATGCTTCCTCCACTCAGACACGCAGATGTAAATAACCTTGATGGCCCAGGCGTGGTGGCTCACGCCTGTAATCCCAGCATTTTGGGAGGCCAAGGTGGGCAGATCACGAGGTCAGGAGATCAAGACCATCCTGGCCAACATGGTGAAACCCCATCTGTACTAAAAAAAAGATTAAAAAAATTAGCCAGCATGGTGGTGCATGCCTGTAGTCCCAGCTACTCCGGAGGCTGAGGCAGGGGAATTGCTTGAACCTGGGAGGCGGAAGTTGCAGTGAGCCAAGTTCACACCACTGTACTCCAGCCGGGAAACACAGCAAGACTCCGTCTAAAAAAACAACACAAAACAAACAAACAAAAACAAAAACAAAAAACTTTGATGGCATAGGTAATAGTAAAGTGTAAATCACTAGGAAGTGATGAGCTTTAAGTATTTATTACTTTTGTTTTTAGTATAAGCTATTCAATTTGTAAGTTTATATCATTTAATTTTTATTTATTTTTCTTATTTATTTATTTATTTATTTATTTTGAGACAGGGTCTCCCCCTGTTGCGCAGGCTAGAGTGCAGTGGCATGATCACGGCTCGCTTCGGCCTCAACCACCTGGGCTCAAACAAAGCTCACACCTCAGCCTCTTGAGTAGCTGGGACTACAGGCGCCCGCCACCACGCCCGGCTAATTTTTGTATTTTTACTAGAGACAGGGTTTCACCATATTGGCCATTTTGACCTCAAACTCCTGACCTCACGTGATCCACCAGCCTCAGCCTCCCAAAGCGTTGGGATTACAGGCGTAAACCACTGTGCCTGACCCATTTAATTTTTAATAATGGCTGTGTTTAACAACCAGCTTGCAAATTTCCTGAAAATTTAACCATGAGTGCTCCTGGGAACATCAGGGCCAGCTCTAGCATGTCACAGCCTGGCTTGGCTCTCAGGCCCCATCTTTGCATAGCTTCAGCTAGATGTCATGGTCCCCTGCCCGCAGCCTGCATGACTCAGAATTCCTACCAGCCAGGGCCGTGTGACTTCTGACATCCTGGTTGCCAAATTCAATAGGTAAATTTCAGTCCTTATTCTACTTGGCCTCCCAGAGGCTCCTCTCTTTTGAAACTCTCAAGACCATCATTGTTCCTTGCCATGATTTCAAACCTTCTCTGAGGGCGCAGGTTCCTCTGCCAGCCCTTCAGCCGCTGGTGTTTTTCAGGACCTGAGGTCTTCTTCCACTGTCCTCACTGGGAACGTGAATGCCGCTGCTTCCCAGATCCCTGCCTTCAGTTCAGGTCTCCCTGTTGAACTCAGGTCTCATCTGTGCAACTTCCTGTGACCATCTCTCAGGCGTCTCCCACTCAACAGGTTCCATCATCCCTACCTGTCTTGCTCACGCAGGCACCCATGCTAGCGTTCACCCCATAAATACTTCTCAGACACCCATTACCTGCTAGTCACTACACCACGCGCTGACAATACAGCTGAGACTCAGCCACAGTCCCACCCCTCATGGGGCTTATCCAGGGGACATGGTGTCACCATGTGCCCAGTGACCCCAGCCAGAGCCTTCAGTCATCCTTACCCCTGACCTCTCCCACTTACCATTGTTTAGTCAGTAGATCTGATCTGTTTTTCTTCCTGCCAGGCTCTAGAAGCCTCCCATTCCTCTGCCCCGACCAGGACTGTCTTTTCCCCAGGCCCTTGTCATTTCGCTCTGGGATCATCAAGAAGCTCCTCACTACTCTCCTATCCCCAGACTTGCCGCTCTGGAATCCATTCTCCATGCTGCTAGTGTAATGATATTTCTGAAATCACATTTATGATATTGCCATTTCCCTGTATAATATTCTCCCAAACACCCTCCTAGCATTCCATATAACAGCTATGCTCCTTGGCATGGTAGAAAAGGCCTTTAAGGTGACCTGGCCCCATCTGCTTCTTTTTTCTTTCTTTTCTTTTTTCCTTCCTTCCTTCCTCTCTCTCTCTCTCCTTCCTTTCTTTCTTTCTTTCTTTCTTTCTTTCTTTCTTTCTTTCTTTCTTTCTTTTCTTTCTTTCTTTCTCTTTCCTCCTTTCCTTCCTTCCTTCCTCCTTTCTTTCCTTCCTTCCTTCCTTCTTTCTTTTCTTTTCTTTTCTTTTTTGACAGGGTCTTGCTCTGAAGACCCTGGAGGCTGGAGTGCAGCAGTGAGATCATAGCTCACTGTAACTTGGAACTCCTGGGCTCAAGTGATCCTCCTGCCTCAGCCTCCTGAGTAACTGGGACTACAGGCATGCACCACCACAGCCGGCTAATTTTTAATTTCTTTTTGTGGAGACGAGGTCCTGCTATGTTGCCCACGCTGCTCGAACTCCTGGCCTCCCCATCTGCTTCACAGTCTTCTTGTTACCATTCCTCCTAAGACCTACACTCCAGCCGTGGGGACGTTTCTCAGGCCTACCCCCTATGCTGGTGCCAACCCCTTCGCCCAGAATCCCTCCACCCGACGCCAGCCCTAGCCCCCATTCCCTTCTTTGATTGCCTGCTCCTTCTAGTTATCCTTCAAAGCTTGGTTCAGCTGCAGGCTTCCCAGTACGGCTGTGCAAGCGGGCATTGCAAAGAGGTGGAGGATGCCCCGTGCACATCTGTGGTCACTGTAGATTATGACAATTTTCTGGTACATAGTGATAAAACGAATGGTGTCACTGAGGTCATCAGCAGGGCGACTTCTGTCACTTCCTCCTGGAAATGTTCACTGGCCCTCCCAGTTTGCATTGGGTGACTCTTCTCTGTCATGGCCATGTCATACCAAACTGTGACTGTTTATTAGTGTCCATGCTCTTTTGGAGGATGAGCTCTTGAAGGAGAGGACTGTGTCCTTCCCTTCTGTGTACCTGGCACAAGAACTGATGGGCAGTCAGTGAAGCTTTGTTGAGTGAATGAGCGTGTCCCTGGTAACAGAGTGCCGTGGATAAGGCCCCAGGATCCTGAGTTAGAATCCTGGTGCTGCCTCTCCCATGCAGGGTGACTTAGACATGGCACTCCACAAATAGCCACCTCATACAAAGAGTACGGGGCTCAAGTGAGAAAGTGGCTGCCAAGCACTGAGGGAATGCAGGGTGACTCTTACAACGACTGAATATTTTCCAGTGCTGAAGCCGCTTCTGTGCTGTGCTTCCTAGTCCACTTTTCTGGACTCCCTCTCTCAGTTTGTTTATTATTATTTTAATCCTCCTGAGTTTTACTAGAGAGGCAGCACCATCTTGGTAAATATCTTAACCGCCAGCTCCTGGTGGGGGGAGAGGGTGGAAGTTGAAGCGGAATTCAGTGCAGTGATGTGTGAGATAATGGAACACACACACACATTACAGCTAAAGTCCAAGGGAAAGGCTGTCAGAATTAGCTGGATTCTCCGGGCGTCCTCTCCGCCCCAGGGCTTGCGATCTGGCCCTCAGCCGCAGGTTGGCACAGCCTGCTTTCTTGCTGAGATGCCCGGCTTCCTCTCGCTCCTGCCCTCTGCTGGCCGGAATCAGATCCTTTCCCGCGTATTTGACTCTGTTGCCTCTGGGGATCTGCCTGCGTCTCGGGGGCCTGGTTTTCTTTGCTTATTCACTTGCTTGCTGGAGTGCCTGTTCCCTGCGTGCTGCATTAGAAGCTATGGGGTACACAAGTGATGCTGGTCCTCAAAGTCCACCTTCAAGGAGTAAGAAATTTGGATAATCTTGGAGAAGCAGAAGCCAGGACCTCAATCCAGAACTCTGTGCCTGGAGCGATGAAGGAGTTATTGTCCCCAGACATGGCACACCAGATCACAAATTTAGAAAGACGGGGAATCATACTTATGTAGAGCTTTGCAATTTACAGAGCACCAAGACATACATTTTCCAATTTAACTCTTTTTTTTTTTTTTTTAGACAGAGTCTCACTCTGTTGCCCAGGCTAGAGTGCAGAGGAGCAATCTAGGCTCACTGCAACCTCCACCTCCTGGGTTCAAGCAATCTTCCTGCCTCAGCCCCCCAACTACCTGGGTCTACAGGCACTTGCCACCACGCCCAGCCAATTTTTGTAATTTTTGTAGAGTCAGGGTTTCACCATGTTGTCCAGGCTGGTCTTGAACTCCTGACCTCAAGTGATCTGCCCACCTCAGCCTCCCAAAGTGTAGGGATTACAGGCATGAGCCACTATGCCTGGCTAATTTAACCCTTTCAAGCACACCAGTGAGGATGGTATTAATGAAATAAAATAGAAATTGTGTTGGGAGACTGACATTTACTGTCATCAAATGTGATTACTGGCAAACATCTTGTTAGTCAGCTGATGTTATGTCTCACCTCAAAGGACACACTTGAAAAGGAGTCTAGTTTCAAAGGAAAACTGTGTGGTCTGACCCACACTGTCTTTCCGTAGCACCTGAACTTTCTGTCCCTGCCTCTCCAGCAATGTCTGAGAGGATCAAAGTCTGAGGAGACAGATGTGACTCCTGGAGAGGCCTCCAATGGGTAGTTCTCCACTTCTGCCTTGCAACCGTGATCCCAGAAATTCTGAAAGGGCACTTTTAGGATTAAAAGCATTTAGCTTCGTTTCTTCTTTTGTAGGAATGGAAAATCAAAATCATTCTGAAGTCGTGGTTTCTTTTAAGATGCAAAACAACTCCTTTCAAGCCATTGCTTTTAAATCTCTCACATTCAAGCTTAAATCAGTGAGTGACATTGTCACAGTATAATCTGAGTGAGTTAAATCGAATAGTGGGAAAGTGGCCTTTTCTTTCTTTAATCTTTGAGAAAATAAGGCAAATTCTAAAATTATGCCCAACAGTCTATCAGTAGTCTTTGTTGTTCCACATGTTCAAAGAGAAATGTCTATAAACTCTCAGCTGGTGTTTTTCTAACCTGGACGCATTCTCTTCCCTACCAAGAAGGGAGGAGTGACTAACATATGATGCCGGGAGAGGTCACTAGGAAAGAGATGGCTGAGAGGGAGAACTTCTCCCTGTGTCAGAGGCATGTGAACCAAGCAACTCCATCTTGAATACGGAGCTGGGTAAAACGAGGCGGAGACCTACTGGGCTGCATTCCCAGACTGTTAAGGCATTCTAAGTCACAAGATGAGATAAGAGGTCAGCACAAGATGCAGGTCATAAAGACCCTGCTGATAAAGCAGGGTGCAGTAAAGAGGCCAGCCCTATCTCACCAAGACCAAGATGGCCACGAGCGTGACCTCTGGTCATCCTCACTGCTACACTCCCACCTGCACCGTGACAGCTTACAATTGCCATGGCAACGTCAGGAAGTTACCCTGCATAGTCTAAAAAGGGGAGACATGAAATTCACCCCTTGTTTAGCATATCATCAAGAAATAACCATAAAAATGAGCAACCAGCCGCCCTCGGGGCTGCTCTTCTATGGAGTAGCCATTCTTTATTCCTTTACTTTCTTAATACACTTGCTTTCACTTTATTCTATGGACTCACCCTGAATTATTTCTTGCACAAGATCCAAGAACCCTCTCTTGGGATCTGGATTGGGACCCCCTTCCTGTAACATCTGCACTCTTATTCCGACCATAGTCATGGATGCTTTGCGGTTGTGATAACTGCACAGGTGAGAGGGAGAGCCCTCACTCAGAAATTTTGCTCCCGAAACTCAGAGGCACAGAGCAGACTTAGGATGTGCTCATGGCCACCCTCACAACATGCATGTGTGCTCAGTTTACACAATGTGTGATGCACATCAGACCCACTTTCAAGAAAGCACTTTTATGTCTCAAAACAGGAAGCATCCAAAAAATGCAGACACTGTTAGTCGAGGACCCAACGGCCACCCAACTTCTTCCTTCCAATAGAATCCTCCTCTTGTCCAGGTTTCTGTCCTATCTGTGCTTCCCATTTTCTGTCCTAGAAGTGAAACTGCCTTTGCAAAATCATGACTGAGACAGTGAAAGATCCAACTTAACCGACTCCATCTTGCTTCTCACCTCCAAGCTGTCTGTGTTCATTCCTGGGAGTAAGCTGAACTAACTTTGGCAGAAACTTAGTTTAACGTTTAAACAAAGACACTAATAGCTCTTTGCCAAAGCCGACCTCCTTCTTGCCTGGGGACTAGATTGCCTTTGTAGGACTAACATTAGCAACAAGATTAGAAATCATGATTTAGGAGTCATGCAGCTGGAGGCTACAAGATTCTGACCCTCCCTAAACTGCTCCTAGAAATCAGTGCTTGAGATATTTTGCAGACCCTGCACTTGATGGATCAGCTAGCACCACCCCGATCAATAAACTGGCTCATCTGATCTTGTGGCCCCCACCCAGGAACTGACTCAGCACAAGACAGCTTTGACTCCCCGTGATTTCATCTCTGACCAATCAGCACTCCTGGCTGACTGGCTTCCCCCACCCACCAAGTTATCTTTAAAAACTCTGCTCCCCAATGATCAGGGAGACTGATTTGAGTAATAATAAAACTCCAGTCTCCCACACAGCCGGCTCTGCGTGTATTACTCTTTCCCTATTGCAATTCCCGTGTCTTGACGAATTGGCTCTGTCTAGGCAGTGGGGCAAGATGAACCCCTTGGGCGGTTACAGAAGCAGAATCTTGACGACCCCAGGCAATTATGGTGGTCCCAGTGACTGGCTTAGGAGGGAATATGTGACCCGTTCTGGCCAATGAGACATTGGGGGAAATCTGGAGTCTTCTGGAAAGATTTTTTTCTCTTCCTTTGAAAATAGAGGGAAAAAAAGACACAGATCCTTGTTCTCCTCTGGACTTAACCGTGGCTGTTTTTAATCTCGGGATTTGGCAACCATCTTGTGAGGATGAAAGGAAACAGCCCAAGGCAAAATAAATCTATTGAGTCTGGTAGACTGAAGAAATGTAAACAACTTGGGTCCTTGAAGAAATGGAAGCACCTTTTTGAGTTACTGAATTAGCCCTGAAACTGCTCTACCTGTGAACTTCTTTTTATATGAGACTAAATCCCCTTGGTTAGACCATAATGAGTTAAATCTGTAAGCATGCTAAACAAGAATCCATAATTATCTATAATCTCTATTTACAGCTGCTGTACTCCCTCTTTTTTTTTTTTTTTTTTTTCCACTAAAAAGAAAACTATGGCAAGAACACTTAACATAAGATCTACCCTGTGTGGGGAAAAGAAAGAGAGATCAGACTGTTACTTTGTCTGTGTAGAAAGAAGTAGACATAAGAGACTCCATTTTGTTTTGTACTAAGAAAAATTCTTCTGCCTTGAGATGCTGTTAATCTGTAACCCTACCCCTAACCCTGTGCTCGAAGAAACATGTGCTGTGTCCACTCAAGGTTTAATGGATTTAGGGCTATGCAGGATGTGCTTTGTTAAACAAATGCTTGAAGGCAGCATGCTTGTTAAAAGTCATCACCACTCCCTAATCTCAAGTACCCAGGGACACAAAACACTGCGGAAGGCTGCAGGGCCCTCTGCCTAGGAAAGCCAGGTATTGTCCAAGGTTTCTCCCCATGTGATAGTCTGAAATATGGCCTCGTGGGAAGGGAAAGACGTGACCGTCCCCCAGCCCGACACTCGTAAAGGGTCTGTGCTGAGGAGGATTAGTAGAAGAGGAAGGCCTCTCTGCAGTTGAGATAAGAGGAAGGCATCTGTCTCCTGTTGTCCCTGGGCAATGGAATGTCTCAGTGTAAATTCCATCTACTGAGATAGGAGAAAACCACCTTAGGGCTGGAGGTGAGACATGCTGGCGGCAATACTGCTCTTTAATGCACTGACATGTTCATGTATGTGCACTTCAAAGCACAGCACCTTTTACTTAACCTTGTTTATGACACAGAGACATTTGCTCACATGTTTTCCTGCTGACCCTCTCCCCACTATTACCCTATTGTCCTGCCACATCCCCCTCTCTGAGATGGTAGAGATAATGATCAATAAATACTGAGGGAACTCAGAGACTGGTGCCGGCACAGATCCTCCGTGTGCTGAGTGCTGGTCCCCTGGGCCCACTTTTCTTTCTCTATACTTTGTCTCTGTGTCTCTTTCTTTTCTCAATCTCTCGTCCCACTCGATGAGAAACACCCACAGGTGTGGAAGGGCAGGCCATCCCTTCGATCCTGTTAATTTTTTTTTTTTTTTGAGACAAAGTCTCACTCTGTCACCCAGACTAGAGTGCAGTAGCGTGATCTCGGCTCACTGCAACCTCCGCCTCCTGGGTTCAAGCGATCCTCCTGCCTTAACCTCCAGAGCAGCTGGGATTACAGGCATGTGCCACCATGCCCAGCTAATTTTTGTAGTTTTAGTAGAGACGAGGTTTCACTGTGTTGTCCAGGCTGGTCTCGAACTCCTGACCTCAAGTGATCCACCCGCCTTGGCCTCCCAAAGTGCTGGGATTACAGGTGTGAGCCACTGCAAACAAAGCCGGGTGGCTTTGTTAATTTTTTAAGTGTGCAATACAGTGTTAACTACAGGCACTGTGTTGTACAGGAGACCTCTAGAACTTATTCATCTAGTATAACTGAAACTATATTAATTGAATAACAAATTCCCACTTCCCCTCCCTGCAGAACCTGGCAACCACCGTTCTGCTCTTTGTTCCTATGAATTTGAATATTTTAGATACCTCCTTTAAGTAGAATCATGCAGCATTTGTCTTTCTGTGTCTGGCTTATTTCACTTGGCATCATGTTCCCAAGGCTTATCCATGTTGTCTCACATTGCAGGATTTCCTTCTTTTCTAAGGCAGAATAGTATTCCATTTATGTACACACCACATTTTCTTTACCCATTGTTGTGCATTTAGGTTTTTTCCACATCTTGGCTATTGTGAATGGTGCTGCAATGAACATGGGAATGACAATATTTGAGATTTGGATTTTAATTTTTTTGGATAAAGTCTAAATTGCTAGATTATATAGGAGTTCTAGTTTTAATTTTTTGAGAACCTCCTGATATAGTTTGGCTCTGTGTCCCCACCCAAATCTCATCTTGAACTGTACTCCCATAATTTCCATGTGTTGTGGGAGGGACCCAGTGGGAGATAATTTGAATCATGGGGGTGGTTTTCCTCAAACTGTTTTCATGGTAGTGAATAAGTCTCACGAGATCTGATGGTTATCAGGGGTTTCTACTTTAGCATCTTCCTCATTTTCTCTTGCCACCGCCATGTAAGAAGTGCCTTTCACCTCCCACCATGATTCTGAGCCTCCCCAGCCATGTGGAACTGTAAATCCAATGAAACCTCTTTTTCTTCCCAGTCTCGGGTACGTCTTTATCAGCAGTGTGAAAATGGACTAATACACCTCCATATCGTGTTCAATAGTGGCTGCACCATTTTGTATTCCTGCCAACAGCGTACAAACCTCCCAGTTTCTTCACATCCTCTCCAACACTTATTATCTTTTTAAAAAAAATAACAGTCATTCTAACAGGTGTAAAGTGCTAGCTCATTGTGGTTTTGATTTGCATTTCCCTGATGATTAGTGGCATTGAACATCTTTCATATGCCTGTTGGCCATTTGCGTGTCTTCCTTGGAGAAATGTCTATTCAAGTCCTTTGCCTATTTTTAAATTGTGTTATTAGGGTTTTTTTTTTTTTTCTGTTGAGTTGTAGAAGTCTCTTATATGTTTTGGATATTAATCCTTTATCAGATACATGGTTTGCAAACATTTTCTCCCATTCAACAGGTTGTCTCTTCACTCTGTTGATTATTTCCTTTGCTGTGCAGAAGCTTTCTAGTTGGATGTATTCTCACTTGTCTATGTTTGCATTTGTTGCCATATTCATGAAATCATTGCCAAGACCATGTCACAAAACTTTTCCTCTTTCTTCTAGGAGTTTTACAGTTTTGGGTTTTACATTTAAGTTTTTAATCTATTTGCCTTGATTTTTGTGTATGTTGTAAGATAAGGATACAATTTGCATGTGGATATCCAGTTTTACAAAACACCATTTGTTGTAGAGACTATCCTTTCTCCATTGTGGATTCTCGGCACTCTCATTGAATATCAGTTGATTGCATATGCATGGGTTTATTTCTGGTCTTTTGGTCAACATGTCTGTGTTTATGCCAATACCATACTGTTTTAATTATCAGAACTTTGTAATACATTTTGAAATTAGGAAGTGTGATGTCTCCAGCTAACACAGCTGGAGTTCTTTTTCAAGATAGATTGGGGTATTCAGGGTCTTTTGTATTTCCATATGAATTTTAAAATTTTTTTCTATTGTTGTAGAAAATGCATTGGAATTTTGATAGGGATTACATTAAATTTATAGATCATTGTGGGTAGTTATGGACATTTTGACAATGGTAACTCTTTCACTCCATGGACATGGGTTGTCTTTCCATTTATTTGTGCCTACTGTAATTTCTTTCATCAATGTTTTGTAGTTTTCAGTGTACAAGTCTTCCACCTCCTTAGTTAAGTTTATTCCTAAGTATTTTATTCTTTTTGATGTTATAGTAAGTGGAATTTTTTCCCCTAATTTCCTTTTTTGGCCATATCAGTTCTTCTACCCTTCATCTTAGCAGGAGTTAGTGGCTGGGTGTGGTGGCTCATGCCTGTAATCCCAGTACTGTGGGAAGCCGAGGCAGGCGGATCACTTGAGGTCAGGAGCTTGAGGCCAGCCTGGCCAACATGATGAAACCCCATCTTTACTAAAAATACAAAAATTAGCCAGGCGTGGTGGCTGTAGTCCCAGCTACTCGGAAGGCAGAGGCAGGAGAAGCGCTTGAACCCAGGTGGCAGAGGTTGCAGTAGCCCAGATCACGCCACTGCACTTCAGCCTGGGGGACAGAGAAAGACTGTGTTTCAAAAAAAAAAAAAAAAAAAAAGTTGGCACAATTGCCACTACTGACAGTAATACAGTAATTACTCCCATTACTTCAGCATATACTCTATGTGAGGTCAGTGCCAAGCCCTTGCATGTAATATCTTACTTAATTATTAAAATAATTCCATGAGGTAGGTTTCCTCATTCCATTTTATAGATGAGGATACTGAGGCCCACAAAAGGTAAGTAATTTTCCCAAGGTCTCAGACTAGTAAGTTTCAAATCTAAGAGCCAAACCAGACCCTGACTGCATCCCATCACCCATCTCCCCAAACTCACTCCCTGTCTAACCACGGGAATAGCAGATATGCATGGGATAGAGACCTCTTCATCCAATGGTTTTACGGGATCAATATGCGAGTTCCCTCGGGGTTGTGAAATCTAATTTAGAACCCAAAGGTAATTGACTATATAAAATTCACTGCTTGACATGAATTCTCTTGTGAGTTTTATTTAACCTCTTTGTACTTTAGATTCTGTGAGGTTGTGACAGAGATTTTCCGCTACCTACTTCCTCAGGATGTAAGAAGGTAATTGAGATAATGTCTCTGAAAGCATTTTTCAATATTGAGAGGAAAGATACTACGGAGAGCCATGCTATTGTTACTGTGATTTTAATAACTCTTCCCAATTCTTAGGATGTTGGTATTATAATGAAACATATTAATTTATTGAAAATATTCTGCACAGCTCCTTAAACTCTCAGGAGAAAAGACTCTTTGAGAATGAAACTGAGAAATCAGATAAATTATCAGCTATAGGTAAAATATTCTTTTTTTTTTTTTTATACAGAGTCTCGCTCTGTTGCCCAGGCTGGAGTACGGTGGCATGATCTCAGCTCACTGCAACCTCCACCTCCCAGGTTCAAGTGATTCTCTTGCCTCAGCCTCTCGAGTAGCTGGGACTACAGGCGCGCACCACCATGACCTGCTAATTTTTGTATGTTTAGTAGAGACGAGGTTTCACTATGTTGGCCAGGCTGGTCTCAAACTCCTGACCTTGTGATCCGCCCGCCTTGGCCTCCCAAAGTGCTGGGATTACAAGCGTGAGCCACCATGCCCAGCCTGGGTAAAATATTGTTTAGTGCTCAAAATGTTATATTGGACAGAAGATAAATTTGTTGTAAGTAAGGGGAAGTTCTCTTATTTTACATTGGCATTTGTAAAACAAGTAAGGTATAGACCCATTTTAAAGGAAATATTTCTCATAGATATCCAATGTTGACCTAAATTCTTTTTTATTATATTACTTAAATGTGATCAAAACTAAAACTAGATACAGAGTCCTTATACTGGTAGATCTAATACAGTAATGAAACCAAGAAAAATCTACAAATTCTATAAAAACAAAATGAAAAAACGAATAAAATTCAGATTAATAACATGAATTTAATATGATGGATGATGTTTTGTATTTAACAGAATAAAGAACAAAATTCTTATTTGGTTCTATGTTTAAGAGTTTTGATTCAATTCTCAGACTGCTTGGGTTCAAATCTCAACTCTGTCTCTTACCAGCTTGACAATGGGCAAGTTATTTAACCTCTCTTAGACTCAGTTTCCTAATTGGAAAATAATAATACAACTCATCTCAAAGAGCCCTAGTAAAGATTAACATTAATAACATCTATCAATTACTTGGCACAGCGCTTAGTACATAACAGGGGCTCAATAAACATTTGGTATTATTAATAATATTGTTTTATTTAAAACTAATAAAAATAATTCATATTTTCCAAAAGTATACTTTATATGGGATTAGTAATTTCATTGCTTTGTTTTTTAGTTCATGATGATTAAACATTACATTTAACCAAATTCTGTTATAAGCAATTCTTGATAGCAAGTGTTGATGAGGTGTCACTTAGTAACAGCACCAGGCTGCCTTATCACTTGAAGATAAGCTTATGCTGAGTCAGTATTACAATACGCCTTGAATGAGTAGTCAATACAATGATTGCCAGAATTAATAGAAGAATAACTTTTCAAAACATATTTACTCCTGTACTTATGGCAAGCTGATATGAATGAAGATGGAACAGAAAACTCGACTGCTCACACGGTTTGATAATCACTGAATTCTACTCTGTGCTTGTGGTATCTCAGTTCCTCAAGTGCTTTTTAAAAAATGTGAACTATTTCTGCAAGAGATGATTTGGTTAAGCACGGCTAAGAGAGTAGACTGTTTTCATTCAGTGAAAATGTCTTGTGTGTTTGTGTGTACATGTACAGAGCCACATGCTTTGTCCAGGTCCCTCTGGCTCCTTCCATTCTGTTCTGGTTTGTGTGGGGGCATTACTTTCTTGTAGGTGGGTTCTTATTCTTTGTCTTTGAGCAGGGGTCCTCAGTCTTGGGGCCACAGACCTGTACCAGTCCATGGCCTGTTAGGAACCAGGCTGCACAGCAGGAGGTGAGCAGTGGGCAAGCGAGCATTACCGCCTGAGCTCTGCCTTCTGTCAGATCAGTTGCGCCATTAGATTCTCATGGGAGTTTGAACCCTACTGGGAACTGCACATGTGAAGGATCTAGGTTGTGTGCTCCTTATGAGAATCTAATGCCTGATGATCTGAGGTGCAACAGTTTCATACCCTCTGACCCCACGACCCACCCTGTGGAAAAACAGCCTTCCACAAAACTGGTCCCTGGTACCAAAAAGGTTGGGGACCACTGTCTTAGAGAATATACTTGCTCAGGCTTCATGCTTCAAATCACAGTCTTTCCTAACGTTTTTGTTGTTTTGAGACAAAGTCTTGCCTTGTCACACAGCCTGTCTTTCCTGATTTTAACTGTAACAGTCTGGCTCCCTCCAAAAGCTCTGCCGAAATGTCTGCCATTTGTTCTGTACCCCCTGCAAAGACTCCTTCCTCTCTTTCTGGCCAGGCTCCCCCTCCATCTGTGTCTTGCCCCAGGATAAGGATGGGAGGGTGTCTGGTTGCTCTCCATTTGGCTGGAAGAGTAACTTCCTGAAAACAGAGTACTCCATTGGGCAGAAATATGGCCCCTTGATACTTAATATTTAAGGACAGAAAGAAGTCTTCTACCTGGCAATGGAAGCGCAGGATCACCACCTGTTAACCACTTTATGCCCAGCATCCTGTAGGCTACAGGCCGCCCAACTTAACTGTTTTATACACTTACATTTTAATGTTTTTTTTTTTTAAAGGGGAAACAAGTTGTGTCATAAATATATGCAAGCTCAATCTTTGAATACCTCAACTTTTAGGAAAAATGCTCTTCACATGTTGCAAGGCTTCACAAAAGAATTATGCAGAAATGGATAACTAATTGTAAATTTTAAGTAACTTCCAGTTCTTTTTGTATTCCCATTGGTCCACTTGACTGGTCCTAACAACAACAAAAAAGTCACTTCCACGACATTTGATTCCTGGAGTTCTATCTGCAGGATGCCATTGATTAATTCCAACATTCTAAATGTTTTTTATTGATTCCTGTTTTGGATTCTATATTTGTCTTTTTGTGTTAATAGGTATATGAGAACCAAAATTCCAGGGATAGCGGATTTTAATACAGAATAACAGAGCATTTATGTAATGTGTTTACACAACAGGATGAAAATTTTTCTCTAAATTTATTTCTTTCCACGCTTTCACATACATAACTGGAGAAGAGAAGAAGGGCAATTTTGGATCCAGGTAGTACTTTCAGGAGCTCTTAGGGTGGAGCAGTTCTCAGTTTGAGAAGCCAGGATGGGCATCTGACCACGGACACACACACAGTGCCTGCGTTTTTCACCTGCTTTTCCCTTTAATAAGTGAAACTTTCATACTCTTGTCCTCGGGCTCATTAAAAGAAGAAAAACATGACGTCTTTCAGTGGTTTGCTCTTTCTTGGCTCAGGAAAGTGAAATTTAAGGCGAAAAATCACCCTGGGCAGAATGGAAATGCCAAACTTTCCAAGTCAACTTTTCCTGGGTTAAAATCAAACAGGGCCATGAAGGATCAAGTCTTCTTTTCTTGGCTCCACAAATTACAGAGGGGGCAATAACAATGTCATTTAATACATGGGAAAGGGTTCCATGCCTGCAGGGGAGTTTATTAGGTTTGGATTTGAGAGAAGAGAATGAAGCAAAATACAAAAACCCAGGTCTGGACTTTCAGTGTAGCCATGAGTGACTTCTTTCCCCGCTGGTGCCACAGCCTTTATCAACACGTGGCTATTACGATGACGATCACTGCTACTAACTGGGCACCTCTCAAATACCAGGTTCTTGACATGTAGAATTTCTACATCTCACAATAACCTAGCAAAAAAAAAAGGTGATTTTATTGCTCTTTTGTAGATGAGTGTGACAGAGGCTCAGGGAGGTTTGTAGCTTATCCAAATCACATAGCCAGTAAATAGTAAAATTGGGCTTTGAATTTAGCTCTGCTTGATTCCAAAACATACTCTTTTCCTATCTACCCTTCTTCCTTTGCTTATTGTAGAGGTCCCCATCCTCCTTAAAGTTAGAAAGAAAGGGCTGGGCGCGGTGGCTCACCCTTGTAATCCCAGCACTTTGGGAGGCTGAGGTGGGTGGATCACAAGGTAAAGAGATCGAGATCATCCTGGCCAACATGGTGAAACCCCGTCTCTACTGAAAATACAAAAACTAGCCGGGTGTGGTGGCACGCACCTGTAGTCCCAGCTACTCGGGAGGCTGAGGCAGGAGAATTGCTTGAATTCGGCAGGCGGAGGTTGCAGTGAGCCGAGATCATGACTCTGCATTCCAGCCTGCCAATAGAGCGAGACTCCGTCTCAGAAAAAAAAAAAAGAAAGAAAGAAAGACTAAGTCCAGAGAGAACCGGGAAAATGCCATCATCATCCCTGTTGGTTCTAGCGAGGGCTGAAGTGCTGGGGGGCCGTCACAAGCCTTTCCGATTCCAAGGGTGGGGAGATGCATCTTCCATGGTGTGAGAGGGCTGGGTGAGGAGTCAGGGTGTCAGAAAGAGTGGTTCCAGGGGGAAGTTGATTGCATTTGAGTGAATACTGGGAGCAGGAGAAAATGAATGTGCTTTCTGCTCATGGCTGTCTCCACTCATCTGCATGTGATCACTGGAATTAAATTATCTTACACATTTTATTATACATTCCATGAGTCATGTCTTAAAATTATATTGAAGATTATACCTGGAGATTGCATGATGTATTTAAGAGGCAAGAAGAGCCTCTTAAACTATGGCTCATTTGCGGTGAGGTCATGGGGCACGATGGTGCATTCACAGAGGTATCGGCTGAAAGTCAGAAGATGGGTGGTCTCGTCCCTGCTCTACAACTCAGCTACTCAGCCACTAAACTGCTTAGGGCCAGTCGGGAGCACTCATGATCATATAAAAAGAATAGCTGCTGTCTTCAATATCGAGCATTTACCATATCATAGGCATTAGATTAGCTGTTTTATATACAATGCATCATTTAATTCTCATGACCACTTTTCCAACTCATTCTCAAAAGGACAAGATTTATGTATAATTTTTTTCTTTTTTTTTTTTTAAAAGACAGAGTCTCTCTCTATCACCCAGGCTGGAGTACAGTGGTGCTGTCTCAGCTCACTGCAACCTCTGCGTCCTGGGTTCAATGATTCTCCTGCCTCAGCCTCCCAAGTAGCTGGGACTTTAGGTATGCGCCACCACGCCTGGCTATTTTTTTTTATTTTTAGTAGAGACGGGGTTTCACCATGTTGGCCAGGCTGGTCTTGAACTCCTGACCTCAAGTGAGCCACCAGCCTCGGCCTCCCAAAGTGCTGGGATTACAGGTGTGAGCCACCATGCCTGGCCTTATTTATGGTTAAAATAGGTAATTTTGGAAACCTATTTTCCAAAGCCCAATGGCGTTCAGAACACAGAGTCAAACACAGCTGCTTCTGCCTTTCCTTTCCCAAACCTCTCCCAACTCGTAATAGCTTCCTTCCCAAACACTCTTCCCCTGTCCTCTCCTCAGTCCATCACCCGTACATGCCCTCACTCTCAGATGCTGGCTGGGGGGTTTCTTCTCTTCCCTGCTCTTTTGTTCCAAGTCACACTGCCTGCAAAATGTTTTCTATTCTAGTTTTGCAATAACAGGCAGCAGCAGAGATTTCAGAGTTAGCAGTGCTATTACTGCTGGAGGCCAAGAGGCTGGAGAGAGGAAATAAATAGTGTTATATCCTCCTGAGGCCACCAGCAGAGCCAGCTGTTGTGGTGAGGGGAGGAAGGGAGGGAAGTGGGAGATTCACCTTTGCTTTTCTGGGCACTTTCCTTGGGCAGGAAGTCTGTTGAATCGACAGAATGATGGGGCCAGGTGGGACCTGACTCTTCATTAATCCAGGCCGGAGGTTGCAAGGAAGTTCTCTGCCGGAAATGTGATGCTTTAGTAATTTTAGCAAGAGTCTTATTTTGGCTGCAGAGGTTGAGGAGGCTGCATTTCTTCCTTGGGGGAGGCCTTCGCCCCGTGAGGTTCATGTGCTTGGTGAATCTGTGCAAGGAGAATGCTGATGGAATTCAGCTTTTACCAGTGAGCCATTGGGTACCTCAAGCACTGCAGACTTAAACATTTTTAATGGAACAAGGCTAATTATAGATAGATAATTAAAATTAAGATGAATTTTCTTGTTGCATGAGAGATCCGCCATGCTCAGGTTTTGCCTGATAACAGCAGCAGCAGCCGTTTCCTGCAGTGTGGCTCAGTGTGCAGCCAGTGATCACTTACATCAGAATCATCTGGGGGCCATTGTTAAAAATGCGGATTCCTGGACCCAGATGCAGGTAAGCAGAATGTCTGGGGTGGGAGGCCCAGGCATCTGCATGTTTAACTAGATTCACAGTTGATTCTCTTTTTTTTTTTTTTTTTGAGACAGAGTCTCACTGTGTTACCCAGACTGGAGTGCAGTGGCACAATCTCGGCTCATTGCAACTCTACCTCCTGGGTTCCAGTGATTCTTGTGTTTCAGCCTCCCGAGTAGCTGGGATTACAGGTGCGTGCCACCACACCTGACTAATTTTTATGTTTTTTAGTAGAGATGGGGTTTTGCCACGTTGGCCAGGCTGGTCTCGAACTCCTGGCCTCAAGTGATTCCCCCTGCCTCAGCCTCCCAAAGTGCCAGGATTACAGGCATGAGCCACGGCACCCGGCCAAGACTCTCAGGTGATTCTTAGAACACCAACGTTTAAGAATCATTGAGTGAGAACCTATTTTGTGCTGGAGATTTCATCTGACTAGGAAAAAAATCTTCATAGCAATTTATAAAGTAGATGTTATTCCATCCATTTTGGAACTGAAACCTAGAGAAGTTGAATGACATTACTAAGGTCACACAGTTAGTCGATGGCAAAGCTAGGATTCCAGGCCCATCTAATTGGAAGGCCTGCACTCTTTCCGTGTTACTTCCACAGATGCCTCCTGTCTGCCAGGTCACTGGGGCAGCCCTGAGCCGGTGCGGGAGGGGCTCCTGGCATAGGCCCTAACTGTGGGAAACCAATGGCAGTTGTGAGCTCTTTTCTTCAACAATTGTGGATTCATTCTCCTGTTGACTGTGGAGGGCTCACAGCTCCCCAGAGTCCATGCTCCCAACTCTACAGAGCTCTCCAGCCAATGGTGGACACCTATCTTTTTGGAAACTGATGATCAGAAGCAAAGTGTGGCAGATGCTGTTGGGGACCCAGTCATTTGCCCCCTCTGCTTTGGGGTGCTGTGTGCTTCAGGGAGGGGCTGGGCCCTCACTATCCCCGAGTGTGTCAATCCTGATTTGCTCAAGTATCCTGGGATTCTAGTCCACTCGCCAATGAGGCAGCAGTGGGGAACTGAGCCACTTCCTGTCAATGAGATGTGAAAGTCTATTGGGAGGTTTCTGAGAGGCATTCCTTCCTTGTCAAGAGTGGTCCAAGTTTTTCTACTGCAAGACCTGGGCTGACGTATCACACAGCTCTAGGGGAAACCATTATATTAGATTCTGTGGGCACAGAGCCCCTTGGAGTTGGGCAATGTGGCCTTGCACAAAAGGGAGTTTGACCTGCACATACTGAAACATGTACCACTTAGAATTTCCAATCTCACATTTACTTGTGAACATTGGTTAAATAAAGATTATTATTATTATTATACTTTAAGTTCTGGGATACACGTGCAGAATGTGCAGGTTTGTTACATAGTTATACATGTGCCGTGGTGGTTTGCGGCACCCATCGACCCGTCACCTACATTAGGTATTTCTCCTAATGCTATCCTTCCCCTAGGCTCCCACCGCCCAACAGGGCCCTGGTGTGTGATGTTCCCCTCCCTGTGTCCATGTGTTCGCATTGTTTAACTCCCACTTATGAGTGAGAATATGTGGTGTTTGGTTTTCTGTTCTTGTGTTAGTTTGCTGAGAATGATGGTTTTCAGCTACATGAACTCATCCTTTTTTATGGCTGCATGGTATTCCATGGTGTGTATGTGCCACATTTTCTTTATGCAGTCTATCATTGATGGGCATTTGGGTTGGTTCCAAGTGTTTGCTATTGTGCATAGTGCTTCAATAAACATACATGTGCATGTGTCTTTATAGTAGAATGATTTATAATCCTTTGGGTATATACCCAGTAATGGGATCGCTGGGTCAAATGGTATTTCCAGTTCTAGATCCTTGAGGAATTGCCACACTGTCTTCCAGAAAGGTTGAACTAATTTATACTCCCACCAACAGTGTAAAAGTGTTCCTATTTCTCCATATCCTCTCCGGCATCTGTTGTTTCCTGACTTTTTAATGACTGCCATTCTAACTGGCATAAGATGGTATCTCATTGTGGTTTTGATTTACATTTTTCTAGTGACCAGTGATGATGAGCTTTTTTTCATATGTTTGTTGGCTGCATAAATGTATTCTTTTGAGAAGTGTCTGTTCATATCATTTGCCCACTTTTTGATGGGGTTTTTTGTTTTTTTCTTGTAAATTTGTTTAAATTCCTTGTAGATTCTGGATATTAGCCCTTTGTTAGATGCATAGATTGCAAAAATTTTCTCCCATTCTGTAGGTTGCCTGTTCACTCTGATGATAGTTTCTTTTGCTGTGTAGAAGCTCTTTAGTTTAGTTAGATCCCATTTGTCAATTTTGGCTTTTGTTGCCACTGCTTTGGGCATTTTAGTCATGAAGTCCTTGCCCATGCCTCTACTGAATGGTATTACCTAGGTTTTCTTCTAGGGTTTTTATGGTTTTAGGTCTTATGTTTAAGTCTTTAATCCATCTTGAATTAATTTTTGTGTAAGGTGTAAGCAAGGGGTCCAGTTTCAGTTTTCTGCATATGGCTAGCCAGTTTTCCCAACACCATTTATTAAATAGAGAATCCTTTCCCCATTGCTTGTTTTTGCCAGGTTTGTCAAAGATCAGATGGTTGTAGATGTGTGGCATTATTTCTGAGGCCTCTGTTCTGTTCCATTGGTCTATATATCTGTTTTGGTACAAGTACCATGCTGTTTTGTTTACTGTAGCCTTGTAGTATAGTTTGAAGTCAGGTAGCATGATGCCTCCAGCTTTGTTCTTTTTTCTTAGGGTTATCTTTACCATATGGGCTAATTGCCCCAATTAAAAGACACAGCCTGGCAAATGGGATAAAGAGTCAAGATCCATCACTGTGCTGTATTCAGGAGACCCACCTCATGTGCAAAGACACACATAGGCTCAAAATAAAGGGATGGAGGAATATTTACCAAGCAAATGGAAAGAAAAAAAAAAAGCAGGGGTTGCAATCCTAGTCTCTGATAAAACAGACTTTAAACCAACAAAGATAAAAAAAGACAAAGAAGGGCATTACATAGGTAAAGGGATCGATGCAACAAGAAGAGCTAACTATCCTAAATATATATGCACCCAATACAAGAGCACCCAGATTCATAAAGCAAGTTCTTAGAGACCTACAAAGAGACTTAGACTTCCACACAATAATAGTAGGTGACTTTAACACCCTACTGTCAATATTAGACAGATCAACGAGACAGAAAATTAACAAAGATATTCAGGACTTGAACTCAGCTCTGGACCAAGTGGGCCTAATAGACATCTACAGAACTCTCCACCCCAAATCATCAGAATATACATTCTTCTCAGCACTACATCACACTTATTCTAAAATTGACCACATAATTGGAAGTAAAGCACTCCTCAGCAAACCATAACAAACAGTCTCTCAGACCACAGTGCATCAAATTAGAACTCAGGATTAAGAAACTCACTCAAAACCACACAACCACATGGAAACTGAACAACCTGCTCCTGAATGACTACTGGGTAAATAATGAAATTAAGGCAGAAGTAAATAAGTTATTTGAAACCAACGAGAACAAAGACACAACGTATGAGAATCTCTGGGACACAGCTCAAGCAGCGTTTAGAGGGAAATTTATAGCTGTAAATGCCCACAGGAGAAAGCGGGAAAGGTCTAAAATCAACACCCTAACGTCACAATTAAAAGAACTAGAGAAGCAAGAGCAAACAAATTCAAAAGCTAGCAGAAGACAAGAAATAACTAAGATCAGAGCAGAACTGAAGAAGATAGAGACACGAAAAACCGTTCAAAAAATCAATGAACTCAGGAGATGGTTTTTTGAAAAGATTAACAAAGTAGATAGACCACCAGCCAGACTAATAAAGAAGAAAAGAGAGAAGAATCAAACAGACACACAAAAAAATGATAAAGGGGATATCACCACTGATCCCACAGAAATACAAACTACCATCAGACAATACTATAAACACCTCTACACAAATAAACTAGAAAGTCTAGAAGAAATGGATAAATTCCTGGACACATATACTCTCCCAAGACTAAACCAGGAAGAAGTCGAATCCTTGAATAGACCAATAACAAGTTCTGAAATTGAGGCAGTAATTAATAGCCTACCAACCAAAAAAAAGAAAAAAAAAAAAAAAAACACGAGGACCAGATGGATTCACAGCCGAATTCTACCAGAGGTACAAGGAGGAGCTGGTACCATTCCTTCTGAAACTATTCCAAACAACAGAAAAAGAGGAGCTCCTCCCTAACTCATTTTATGAGGCCAGCATCATCCTGATATCAAAACCTGGCAGAGACATAACAAAAAAAGAGAATTTCAGGCCAATATCACCGATGAACATCGATGTGAAAATTCCCAATAAAATACTGGCAAACCAAACCCAGCAGCACATCAAAAAGCTTATCCACCACAATCAAGTTGGCTTTATCCCTGGGATGCAAGGCTGGTTCAACATATGCAAATCAACAAATGCAATCCATCACATAAACAGAACCAATGGCAAAAACTACATGATTATCTCAATAGATGCACAAAAGGCCTTCGATAAAATTCAACACCCCTTCATGCTAAAAACTCTCAATAAACTAGGTATTGATGGAACGTGTCTCAAAATAATAAGAGCTATTTATGACAAAGCCACAGCCAATCATACTGAATGGACAAAAACTGGAAGCATTCCCTCTGAAAACTGGCACAGGTCAAGGATGCCCTCTCTCACCACTCCTATTCAACATAGTATTGGAAGTTCTGGCCAGGGCAGTCAGGCAGGAGAAAGAAATAAAGGGTACTCATATAGGAAGACAGGAAGTTAAATTGTCTCTGTTTGCAGATGACATGATTGTATATTTAGAAAACCCCATCGTCTCAACCCCAAATCTCCTTAAGCTGATAAGCAACTTCAGCAAAGTCTCAGGATACAAAATCAATGTGCAAAAATCACAAGCATTCCTATACACCAATAACAGACAAACAGAGAGCCAAATCATGAGTGAACTCCCATTCACAATTGCTTCAAAGAGAATAAAATACCTCGGAATACCACTTAAAGGGATGTGAAGGACCTCTTCAAGGAGAACTACACACCATTGCTCAAGGAAATAAGAGAGGACACAAACAAATGGAAAACCATTCCATGCTCATGGATAGGAAGAATCAATACCGTGAAAATAGCCATACTGCCCAAAGTAATTTATAGATTCAATGCCATCCCCATCATGCTACCATTGACTTTCTTCACAGAATTAGAAAAAACTATTTTAAATTTCATATGGAACTCAATAAAGATTTTTAAAGAAAGAACTGTCTAGGCACAGTAGGCATTCCAGTTGTGTTCCTACCTACTTAACAAAATCCAAATACAAGTGTCTCCGGAAATTAGAGTTTATGCTGAAGCTTTCAGAAGATAAACATCTTCGGTCTGGAATCACTGAGAGGCTCAGGTAGGATATATATATATATTTTTTGATATAGTCTCACTTTGCCCAGGCTAGAGTGCAGTGGCATTATCTTAGCTCACTGCAACCTCCCCCTCCCAGGTTCAAGTGATTCTTGTGCCTCAACCTCCCGAGTAGCTGGGATTACAGGTGTGTGCCATCACACCTGGCTAATTTTTGTATTTTTAGTAGAGACATGGTTTCACTGTGTTGCTCAGGCTGGTCTTGAACCCCTGACCGCAAGTGATCTGCCCTCCTCGGCCTGCCAAAGTGCTGGGATTACAGGTGTGAACCACCGCGCTAGGCCCTCAGGTCAGATTTTGGTGGCCTTGATGGAGCAGTCACAGGCTGAGGGGACCTGAAGGCAGTGGCCCAGGCCCTGGGCTGACTGTAGCCCCTCTGTGGGTGCTGAGCTCAGCTTCTGCCTCAGACTTGCAAAGGTCTTGGCTTTTATTTTATTTTTATTTTTTAGTAGAGATGGGGTTTCACCATGTTGGCCATGCTGGCCTCGAACTCCTGACCTCAAGTGATCTGCCCACTTCAGCCTCCCAAAGTGCTGGGATTACAGGCATGAGCCACCACGCCCGGCCAGGTCTGGGCTTTTAATTGTCAACTTCCACAGGATGTTCATTCTGAAGAGCCAGCTTCCTGCCTGGTCCAGCCCTGTTAGTTTGTCAGGATGGAGACAACCCTGGAATCAATCTCTGTCCCTCCTGGTTCCACTTGAATGAGGCCCTTCTTTTTTATTTATTTATTTATTTATTTTGAGACAGAGTGTTGCTCTGTCACCCAGGCCGGAATGAAGTGGTGCGATCTCCGCTCACTGCAACTTCCACCTTCCGGGTTCCAGCGATTCTCGTGCCTCAGCCTTCCCAGTAGCTGGGATTAGAGGTGTGCACCACCATGCCTGGCTCATTTTTTGTATTTTTAGTAGAGACGGTGTTTTGCCGTATTTCCCAGGCTGGTCTCGAACTCCTGAGCTCAGGTGATCCGTCCCCCTCGGCCTCCCAAAGTGCTAGGATTACAGGCGTGAGCCACCCAGCCCAGCCAGGATGCCCTTCTTGATCTTGTGACAGAAGGACAACCCTCAGCTTCCGGTAGGCCTCAGCCAAACAGTTGGTAGCATCTTAGCCTGAATCCAGTTGGGAAATTCTTCTTAAAGGTGCTGGCTGTTTTCCTTGAACATAATAGTGTAGGGGAGAAAATATAATTTCTTTTCTTTCCCTCATGGGTTCTTAGTTGAAACACCTCCCTTGAAAACAAAAGCCAGATTAAAAAGGGAAAAACCAGCAGAAGTTTACTGACATGTGCTGTACCCATTACGCTGGAGAGGCCTTTGTTCAAGAGCATTTCTCTCTCAAGGCAGTGGCCTTCGGACCTTGCTCAAATAGTATTTTAACAAAGAGCCATAAATCCTATAATGATAAGACAAAGAAGACAGCATCTTCAGGCTTCCAAAAAGCAGGAAAATGCAGGACGATAAATTTATGGAAAGAGTAAAGTCTGCTCCTAGGTCCTCGGGTGCTGCTGTCTCCCAGCTGAGAAGCGAATGTTGTGAAGGGCCTTGTCTTTAGGTGGAAAAGGCAGGGAGGAGGACAAGGAGACCTTTGTCTTCGTAAATTGCCATCCTGCCATCCAATCCCCAGGATTTTAGAGAGGGATATTTTGGTTCCCTTCTCTAGAATAGAGCAAACAATTTAAAATAGCTTTGGAAAATATGCCTTTCCTCTACAATTAGTGCAATCATATACACTCAATGCAGAGAATGAAGAAATCATGAAAGCACACACACACATACACACACACACACACACACAAATCCTAAACTGAGTGTAACCCCGACACTTGGAGGTGACCCCTACTGACATTGATTTATGTATTTGTTTTCCATCTTCATTTATGTATTTCTATCATTCATTTACGTATTTATTTTTCATCTCCCTAGTTCAATATTATTATCCTAAAATATTATTGTTATCTTAAAATAATACTATCTTTTACAGTACGATGATCATCACCATTTCTATTGTTATTCATCGCCATTTTTACTTTTGTTCTTTCCAAGGGTGACGATTGTCATGTCGTTATACAACACTGAAGAGAGTTGGGACCCCTCACAAAGGCTGTCCCATCTCAGGACGATGACCAGAGGGTTGTCCTTAAGTCATAAATGCACACCACTGGTCTTGGGCTATGTCTGTACCGCCTGGGGTCCCTTCAGAGGTGAACCTTCTGAAATACTGTAAGTCATCTTTGGAGGCAGGGACCATCTCAAGCTTGCTGAGGAGATCTGGGGAGGACACCCCCCTCTTTCTGAGTCTATGGAAAGATTTAGAAGCGTCCCTCACCATGGTTTTAGCTGCCGTGTAGAGGCCTGCAAGCAGAAGCTGGGGCCTCCTAGGACAAGCCTGTCCAACATGAAGTTTTCTAAGTCAACTTGGAGGCCTTTCAACCTGGAATGGCAGCGAAAGCCTTCACCTTTCACCAGGCAAATTTTTCTTTCTTTTGTTTTTTTCTGAGACGGAGTCTTGCTCTGTCGCCCAGGCTGGAGTGCAGTGGCGCCATCTCAGCTCACTGCAAGCTCCGCCCCTTGGATTCATGCCATTCTCCTGCCTCAGCCTCCTGAGTAGCTAGGACTACAGGCACCCGCCACCATGTCCGGCTAATTTTTTTGTATTTTTAGTAGAGACGGGGTTTCACCGTGTTTGCCAGGATGGTCTTGATCTCCTGACCTCGTGATCTGCTTGCCTCGGCCTCCCAAAGTGCTGGGATTACAGGCGTGAGCCACCGCGCCTGGCCCCACCAGGCAAATTTTTCTAAGCCAGTGTTGCAGCCTGGGCTCTGCCATTGCTCAAAACAATGTACTTGGAGAGTATCTTAGGACAGTCGGAGCCTTGGGAAACGCTGGAAGTCCCCTCAGGTGGCCACAGAAGGCTGGAGCTGTACCTGCCATTTTCAGCAACATAGATGAACCTAGAGGGCGTCAGGCCAAATAAAATAAGCCAGGCACAGAAAGACAAATACTGTACGATCTCACTTAAACGTAGAATCTGAAAAAGTCAAATAGCAGCAGAGAGTAGAATTGTGGTTGCCAAGGGCTGAGGCAAGGATGGCAGAAATGGAGAGATGTTGGGCCAAGGGTACAAAGAAGATGGGCACAGTGGCTCATGTGTGTAACCCCAGCTATTTGGAAGGCTAAGACAGGAAAATCACTTGAGTCCAAGAGTCCAAGAGTCCAAGGCCAGCCTGGGCAGCATACTGAGACCTCCTCTCTAAAAACAAACAAACAAACAAACAAAACAAAACACCCACAAAGGGTAGGAAGGTTCAGTTAAACAGGATGAATACGTTCTGGAGATCTCATGTACAGCGATGTGACTACAGTTAACAATACACTACTGTATACTTGAAATTTGCTAAGAGAGTCAATCTAAAGTGTTAGCGCCACACACACAAAATGGTAATGGTGTGAAGTGAGGGATGTGTTAATTAACTTGACTGTAGCCATTGTTTCACAATGTAAATGTATATTGAGTAATCACATTCTATACCTTAAATATATATGATTTCCATTTGTCAAGTATACCTTAATAAAGACGAGGAAATAAATTAGGGGTCAAAAAAAGAAACAAGAGGCTCTTCAAACAGGGATTTATCCACAACCTGCTGGGGCTGAGCAGGTGACCCAGGCCTAAGCCAGCTGGGATGTGGTAGGAAATGCAGCCTGGGGGGAGAATGTTAGAAGGTGTGGGGTGCTGCGAGAATGGCTCTGTGACATCCTGCATTCTTGGTGGGAGGAACTAGAGGCTTATGCCAATGACCAGGTAGTGTCTGCAATCTGACCTCAAGGCTGGAACTACTAAGGGCCTCCCTCCCTGCCTCCAGGCTCTCCCACACCAGTTCCTTCCTACCTGGTAGCCAAGGTGGTCTTTCAGCTATCAATAGGCCTTTTGTGCCTCAAACCCCTCAACAGGGCTCTTCCCTGCCTTCTTGCCAAAGGAGGGAGTTCAAACTGTTGACCTTAGGACTTGGCCTTTGGTGATTGGGCTCCTGCTTCCCTGACTGGCATTCCCAGCAGTCCCATGATTTTCCCCAGCACTGTGCGCTCCATGAGGACAGAGATCATTCCGATGAGACTGCCATCCATCAGACTGAGACCTCCAATAGGAAACCTAGGTGGGCTCCAAGCTGGAAGGGCCTAGTTTAATGCAGGACACAGCAAGAGGGTCTTTGAGAGGGGAATGATATCCTTTACAGATTTTTATAATAGATCAGCAGATTATCCTCCCACATAGAAGAGGGATTAAATATATTTAGTAGTTGAAGGGATCTGAACTTCAGGGGATCATCCGAAAGTTTCACTACTTGATCTGAGCAATTCCAGGTGAACTGCAGGAGGTCAGACGAAGACTTCACAAGTTGTAACTCATTCAGAGAGCAGACATCTTCTTAATCAACATGGAAACCAATCCAATCTCATGGAAGAACCAAGGAAAAGACACGTTCTTCAATACAATGAGCAGGAGGTCATGGAGCCATGAGCAGACATAGATATAGATCATGGTTTCCACCTGTTGCATCTTAGGAAAAGAAACCAAATATTTCCTTCCTGCCTGCCTTCGTTTCTTCCTTCCCTCCTGCCTTCCTTTTTTCCTTCCTTCTTGCCTCCCGTCCTTCCTGCCTGCCTTCTTTCCTTCTACTGTAACATTTGTTTATTAGAGGCTGGGCCCAGTGGTTCACATCTGTAATCCCAGCACTTCGGGAGCGAGGCAGGTGGATCACGAGGTCAGGAGTTTGAGAGCAGCCTGGCCAACACGGTGAAACTCTGTCTCTACTAAAAATACAAAAATTAGCTGGGTGTGATGGCATGCACTATAATCTCAGCTATTTGGGAGGCTGACGCAGGATAATTGCTTGAACCTGGGAGGTGGAGGTTGAAGTGAGCCGAGATCACGCCACTGCACTTCAGCCTGGGCAACAGAGCAAGACTCTTTCTCAGAAATAATAATAATAATAATAATAATGATAAAGTAACATTTGTTTATTAGAGAAAAAGTTTGAAAATGTAGGTAAGGCTGGCGCAGTGGCTAATGCCTGTAATCCCAGCACTTTGGGAGGCCGAGGCCAGCAGATCACATGAGGCTGGGAATTCAAGACCAGCCTGGCCAACATGGCAAAACCCATCTCTACTAAAAATACGAAAATTAGCCAGGTGTGGTGGTGGGCATCTGTAATTCCAGCTCCTTGGGAGGCTGAGGCAGGAGAATCGCTTGAACCTGGAAGGCCGAGGTTGCAGTGAGCCGAGATTCCACCACTGCACTCCAGCCTAGCTGACAGAGCAAGACTCTGCCTCAAAAAAAAAAAAAAAAAAAAAAAAAAAAAAGAACGAAGAAACATAAGTCAAATTTTCAATAGTGGCTACCTCTAGGTAGAGGGCTAATGGGTTTTTTTTTTTTTTTTTTTTTTGAGACAGAGTCTTGCTCTATCCCCTAGGCTGGAGTGCAGTGGCATGATCTCAGCTCACTGCAACCTCTGCCTCCCGGGTTCAAGCTATTCTTCTGCCTCAGCCTCCCAGAGTGGCTGGGACTACAGGCGCATACCACCATACCCGGCTAATTTTTGTATTTTTAGTAGAGACAGGATTTCATCATGCTGGCCAGGCTGGTCTTTGAACTCCTGACCTCAGGCGATCCACCTGCCTCGGCCTCCCAAAGTGCTGGGATTACAGGCATGAGCCACCGCGCCTGGCTCCTTCAGTCTTTTTTTTTTTTTTTTTTTTTTTTTAACAGTTATACTAAGATATAATTCACACTGCATAGAGTTCACTCATTTAAAATGTATAATCCAATTGCTTTTAGTGTATTAACAGAGTTATGCATTTATCATCACAATACATTTTAGAATACTTTCATTACGCCAAAAAGAAACCGTGAATGCACCCCTTAGCTCTCAGCCCCAACTCCTCGCCCCACGCCCATTCCAGCCCTGGGCAACAACTCATTTCCTATCTATCTCTACAGATGTGCCTGTTTTAGGTATTTCATGTCAGTGGTCCATACTTTATGTCTCTGGCTACTTTCACTTGGCTAAATGTGTGTGAGGCTTATCCACCTTGTAGCATAGGTCAGTGGGGGCAAGGGGAGTTAAGTTCCTCATGTTCAGTTTATTGAAAGAATCTATTACATTTTCTTCTTATCCTTTTATGGTTTAATTTTTAATGCTTTGTTTTGGCTGGTCTCGAACTCCTGAACTCAGGTGATCCACCCACCTCGGCCTCCTGAAGTGCTGGGATTATAGGCATGAGCCATCCCGCATGGCCCTGGATTTTATTTTGATATAAGCAAGAAGTGACTGAGGAATGCAACTTTGTTTTATTCTAACTCACCATCCATTTTTTCAGCACCTTTTATTTTGCACTGTCAGAAATTCTATCTTTTTTTATATTCTACATTCCATTATATATGTCAGCGCTCTCTGCTGCCTACTCAAGAGAGTCCCCAACTTAAAACTATAAAGGCAAAGCAGGGAAGGATTCTGCAGTACCTTCTAGGACTGGGGTGCAGGGTTGCTGGGACTTGGACCCACATCCTAGTTTCACGCGGTGGGGGCAGTGGGAGGCGCAGCTACCCTCAACTGTGAATGCAGATTGCTCAAGGCTCAGTAAAAGTTGGGAGTAACTAAAAGTTTTAACTTTAGGTTTCTAATAAAACATTTTAAAGAAACTACCTTTGAAGGAGGTGTGAAGGTGAGCCGGCAAGAAGAAATAGCCTCAACAGCCTTCATCTGCAACAGGGAAAACACCCAAGGGCAAAGTTTAAAATGCACTCCTAGGTTCACTGATGAATAGACAGAAAGGTCCTTTTTTTTTTAATTTTTAATTTTTTTTTTTTTGAGACAGAGTCTTGCTCTGTCACCAAGGCTGGAGTGTAGTGGTGTGATCTCGGCTCACTGCAACCTCTGCCTCCTGGGTTCAAGCGATTCTCCTGCCTCAGCCTCCTGAGTAGCTGGGATTACAGGCACCTGCCACCACCATACCTGGCTAATTTTTTGTATTTTTAGTAGACATGGGGTTTCGCCATGTTGGCCAGGCTGGTCCTGAACTCCTGACCTCAAGTGACCCACCCACCTTGCTCTCCCAAAGTGCAGGGATTACAGGCATGAGCCACTGTGCCCTGCCTAGAAAGGCTGCTTAAAGCCCAGTGTTATCTTTAAAGGCTGCTTAAAGCCCAGTGTCAACTGTGCTTCCCTAGGACACCAGTGGGCACTGGGGGAGATAACAGAGGTCCCTTTTAGAAGGAATTGTTTTGCCTGCTGTAAATAGCAGTATGACACTTGAAGCAAACCTCAGCCAATCCCCCTGCAGCTCTGCCACTGGAGCAAGGAATCATAGGGACAATCTAACCTTGAGGGGGCAAAAGATAACATTGCTTCTTGGCTGGACCATGATGTCATATTTGTTGCGGAGAACAGATAACATCATGAATTTATACACTGGAGTACAAAAGCCCATTATCCCAAGGGGAGATGTGAAGGCAAAGGTCGAAGTCGATTTCTGACACATGTTTAAGGCAGCTGAACCAGGTCCTCCTCACAGACTCTCTCCTGAATGCTTACCACCCGTTGTTGGTGTCACTAGTTTGAGAATCAATCATACTTAATTGACATGTCAACTGAAGTTGACCCTGTCCTTTGGGTTTTGAGTGAAATTGACTTGAACCTCCGTCCCAGGTGTACCTGGAGACCTAGAGTTCCCTTCAAACTCTTTGGGGCATTCATAGGGTGAAGGGCATATGTATTATGTTTTTCCAGGTCATCCCCAGCTCTGAAATTCTGATTCTGCAAAATCGATTCAGCTAATGGAACATCTCTTCATCCCAGCTCGCACCTCGCTGCCCTAACTGGCCATGACTTTGATAATTTCATTTTTTGACATGCCATCGACCAAGGCTGCATAAATAGCTGAATTTTACCGACAATTTGAGGCGATGGAGAGGTTTATACCACCACATCTGAATCTCAGTCTAAAGTTAAATATGAATCAAACCTAAAATTGAGTATTAGACACCCCTGCTTCGGTCTTTTGTCCATCTCATTAAGAGTTTCTATTTCACTGCCTATATCTCTCCCTGCTTCTGGGCCAGCTGCGGCAGGTCAATTCTCCCTGACAATCACACAGACAGGCCTGCAGAGCACCCCAGCTACACAGACACATTTCCACAGCACTGCCTCAACATTAAGCTAATAATTAAACCCAGGGAAATTGATGCCCAGACATCAAAGCCAGAAATGAAATACACGTCCTACACGGGCTTCTCCCAAACCTGGAGCAAGCCAAGATAATGGAGACAGCCTTACATTCCTCGTGCCAGGACCCATCTCGGGTTAATGAAGTCTGAGATGAGTCAAGGTAACTGAGGCAGCTGTTTGAATAGATTTATGGGAGAGTTTAAGGCAGCTCTCTGGACCAAACTGCAAATGAGATAAGATAGGAATAATCACTCTGGTACCACAGTCCTCTTTAAATAGAATTTAGGAGACAGACCTTGAAGGTACTGGGGCACTCACAGCTTGATCAGACTTAGAAAGCATTTTTTGGCCTCTGACCTTCTAGTTGAAACAAAATTAGTTACCCATAGACTTAGGTGAATGCGATACGGCACATAGGCACATGACCCCAATCTAGATAAGCACTAAGAAAATTGTAACACTTTGAGTTGGTCTAGTGGAATTACCTCTGACCTTCTCCCCGTATCCGGTTACTGCAAGAAATTCCCTTCTTTCCTAGTTTGTCTGCTTCTCGTTATTGGGCCACGAGAAAACACAGCCAGATCCAGCTCGGTTCCAGGAACAATCTGGCCTCCTGTCTCCCTTCCCTCGACCTTTTCCCCTGGATTAATTCACTTCCTTCCACCATATCCAGATTTCTCCTAACCTCTTATACAGACCATTTTGGCTCTCTTTTTTCACGGCCTCCTTCCAGACAAACTGTTGAAGCCTCACCTCCCAACTAGAGTGACCTCTCAAGGTATTTTCTTTTTTTTTTTTTTTTTTGTCGCCAGGTGAGTGCAGTGGGGTTGGTCATCAGGCCGCCTCCGGTTCTGCTTCTCTGCCTCAGCCTCCGTGGGGTGGGCGCCACCGCCAGTAGAGACGGGGTTTCACTGTGGTCTTGATCTCCTGACCTCGTGATCCGCCCGCCTCGGGGTATTTTCAAAACCAAAGTCCACCCTCTTCCTGAGTGGAACTCCAGTGTTAGCTGATAGCACATTTTATCAGATCCATGTGCAATTCCTAATTACGGCAATCTGTGACAGTTCTGAATTTCATTAAACTCCTGTGTTGTTTTTAAATATTTTAGTTAAACAGTGAGATAGGGCCAGGAGTAGCATCTGTTCCCATAAGCCAGACTAGAAAACTTCATGTTTCACCTTATTGGGCATTGGGTAGAGCACTCAGAAAGGTTTTACCTCAGTAATGAGGAGGAGTGAGTCCTAGATTAATCATGGCTCAGTCCCACCTAAGATGTGTTCAAAGCAAGCAAGCAAAAATGAGACTGTTTCCAAGTCACTTAATTTGTCCAAGAATATTTATAAGAATACAAAAATATCCAGTATTCAACAAGGCAAAATCCCTAATGTCTGACATCTAGTAAAAAATTACCAGGTATTCAAGGAAGCATAAAAATTCAATCTGTAATGAGGAGAAAACTAAATCAATCAAAACCAAGTCAGAACTAGCACAGATGTTAGAATGAGCAGACAAGACTATTGAAATAATCACAATACCTGTATTCTGTATGTTCAAATAGTTAAGGAGAGACATGAAAGATATAAAAAGGACCCAAAATAAACTTTCAGAGATGAAAGCTACACTGGCTGAGATGAAAATTACATTGGATGGGATTAATGACCATAGCAGAGTTTCCAGAAGAAAGATTCGTAAACTTCAAGACAATGGTGGAGATGACCCAAAAGGAAACACACAGAGAAGGAAGAATTTAATAAATGGACCATCACTGAGTGGTGGTGAGATGGGACAGTTCCTTTGTGGGTGGGAACTGGAGTGGCTTGTTTCCCTCAGCCTGCTGCTGCCCACTCCTCGTGAGAGGGAGCGTGTGAGCAAGTGAGCACAGGAAACAAAGGGAATGAACGCTGGAACCAGCCAGTCACTCCTCTCTGGTGGGAGCAGGCTCTGTGCGGGGCTGCGGCAGCATTCAAACCCCTGTCCTCTCGGCACCCGGGTTCTTTTTTGGCATCCAGGAAGAATCAGGTCACTCAAACGGATTGAAGGGTAGTGTATGTGGAGGATTTTCTTGGGTGATGGATGTGGCTCTCAGCAGAATGGGGAGTTGGAAAGGGGATGGTATGGGAAGAAGGGCACAGGAAGAAGTCGACCTTTCCCTGAAGCCGCACTGTCTGAAGTTATCTGCATCTATCCGTAATCTCTGACACTCAGTTGCTGCCTTTCTGCTTGCCAGTCAGCCACTTGTATCCCCGACGCTCAGCGGCCTGCATCCCTGACTGCTTGCATCAGCTGCTTGTGTTGCTCTGCCAGCTGAAGTCTTTTTATGGGCACAGAATAGGGGTGTGGCAGGCCAAAAAGCAACATTTGGGTGGAAAAGCAGGGTCAGCTGTTTTCACTTAGGGCAAAAGTTCCAAGCTCAAGGGTGGGGGTGTGGTGGGGGGGGGGGGGGGGGGGGGGGGGGGGGGGGGGGCGGTGGGCGTTTAGCTGGGAGCCCAGCTGTTCTGTATCAGTGGGAAACTTTAATCAGCTTAATCCATAATTAAGGTCCCTGAAGTGGACGAGAGAGAGGAAGGACAGAATAAATATTTGAAAAAATGAGTTGAAAAATGTGCAATTTTGTTGAAAACTAACCAACCCACAGATCTAAGTAGCTCCACACAAGGAAACCTCAAGCACAAGAAACATGAAGAAAACCACGAGACAGATCACAACCAAACTGTTCAGAACCTGTGATAAAAACGAAATCCTAAAAGCAACCAGAGAAAAAAGACACATTATGTACAGAGAAACAAAGATGAGACTCATGGCAGATTTCTTGTCAGAAACAATGCAAGTGAGAAGTTAGTGGAGCAACCTAAAGTATTGGGAAAAAAAAGTCAACCAGGAATCTTATGATATCGACTGAAAACATCTTTCAGAAATGAATGCTAAACTTTGTTGAAGATATAAAAGATGAAAGAATTTATCACCAGCTGACCTGAATTATCATGTCTCTCCATGTCCTCAGCAGTATTGGTTTCAGGACCCCTGAGGATACCAAAATCCTTGGATACTCACGTCCCTGATATAAAATGATATTGTCAACCTAAAGTAATCAAAAGGGTCAGAATCTAGTTTAAAGAAAGTTTATTCAAGCTCCAAGTTTCAAGATGGCTGCCCAGGAAACACAGATTCCAAAGAATGAAATTCAATGTTCCAAAGTGTGGAAGTTTGGAATTATTTATATAGACAAATTCAGGGGGCGCTTAGCAGAATGTCAACATCCTTCTATATAAGGCTTAATGCATAGTCACAAATGATCTCATTAGTCAAGGTGGTTTTTTTCTTTCAGGGAAGGTATATTTAACAATCCATATGGAAGATGTGTCATGGGGTCTTTTGCACCATCTAGTCTAAGTTAGGTACAAGACAGTAAAGGAGGCAGTTAATCTATAAGAAGGGTCCATGGTTGGAAGAGGGGAGGTCGGCCTCTGATCTCTCCTGGTCATTTACAGAACGAGAACAAGGAGGAAGAGAGTTGATCTACAATCTAAGAAGCTGAAGTTACAGCTACATGCTGCGGGACTCAGGTCTCCCTGGGTCTGGTACATTTTGCATACCTTGCATAGCTCAGACTGTTCCAAGCTATTTGGCTTCACTTACTCCCAAACAACAGCCTCGGGAGCTTCTGGGGTTGTGAACACACTGAAGCGCTGGGCGGCTGTTCGGAGAGGCCATGGACGCTCCACGCCCCCTCCCTTTTCCTATGCGTCCTTTGCATTTGTTTGTTTCTGAGTTAGATTCTTTATAATAAACTGCTAATAGTAAGTAAAGTACTTTCCTGAGTTCTGTGAGCTGCTCCAGCAAATTATTGAACCTGCAGAGGGGATTGTGGGAACCCCTCCCCACTTTATAGCCAGTTGGTGAGAAGCACTGGTGGCTTGGAGTTGAGCCTGGTGCGTGCAATCCAGGTGGGGTGCGTGCAATCCAGGTGGGGTGCGTGCAATCCAGGTGGGGTGTGTGCAATCCAGGTGGGGTGCGTGCAATCCAGGTGGGGTGTGTGCAATCCAGGTGGTCTTACAGGGCCGAGCCCCCAGCCGGTGGGGGCTGTGCTTACTCCAGAAGTTATCAGCAGAATGGAATTGAATTGCAGGACAAGCAGTTGGTGTCTGAGAGATTGGGAACTGGTTTTCGAGGAAAAAATCCACAGAGTTGGTCTCAGAAGTGTTGTGAGTCAAAATAGTTCAAAGAGAGGGACTGCTCAGCCTGGTCCCTTGTCCCTAAGGCGGTCTGAGGCTTCCCAAGACTAAAACGTGCCTGCTATTAGATTGTGTTGGGAGTTGAACCTCTTTCTCCCTTGATCTTGAGTCCCTGGGTTCAACTTTGGAAGGATGTCCAGAGGTTTTTGTATAAAATATTCATCCAAACCCGAACAAGACAAGCCTGCCACGCTTCAGCAGTTTCTGTGAGGTTGGTTTTCTTGGAGCCTGAAGAAAACCTCCAAGGGCTGAGCCTGAATGATAGATTTGGCATGGGAGGGAAAGACCCAGAGCTTGAGAAACTTAAATGACAAGAAACCGAGTTTGCTGTGGAACAGACCGGAAGGTATTAGTTCACAGTGACAGTTTAGCTCTCTCAGGCTCAGGCATTTTTTTTTAAGCGATTCTGAACTACTCTGTTAAGAGAATGTTGTTTCCTAAGATTAAGGAAACTTTGACTATTAAGAAAAGATTTTTTTTAATCACTTGTGCCCTGTCTACTTTTAAAAGAGTTTAGAGGTGGCTTAAAATACTAAAGTGTGTAGAAAGTAGGACAGCGAAAATAGAGGGTAGAAGGAGCGCAGAGGGGCCAAGGGTGAGATGGATAAATTTAATGCTCATTCTAGAAGTTACTAATTCAGGACATAAGGGTGGTTGGACAGATTATGCAGTTCACATTGCTTGATAAAAGAAAACTGGCTAGAGAGATGGATATTTTCAGGTGCTGAATTTTATGAGGATGTGTGTGTGTGTGTGTGTGTGTCCTCATATGAGGGGCTTGAAAAATGTCTCTGTAGTAATTTTGTAAAAGATATAAAAGCTTTTTTTTTTTTTTGAGACAGAGTGTTGCTCTGTCACTGAGGCTGGAGTGCAGTGGCACGATCTCGGCTCACTGCAAACTCTGCCTCCCAGGTTCAAGCAATTCTCGTGCCTCAGCCTCCCAAGGAGCTGGGATTACACGCGCCTGCCATCACGCCCAGCTAATTTTTGTTTTTTTTTAGTAGACACAGGGTTTCACCATATTGGTCAGGCTGGTCTCCAACACCTGACCTCAGGTGATCCACCCGCCTTGGCCTCCCAAAGTGCTGGGATTACAGGCATGAGCTACTGTGCCTGGCCCTGGATATAAAAACTTTTTAAAAAACAGGATAAAAACACTGAGTGAGGATCACTTGCAGGATACCTCGTCTTCTGCTTTACCCGAGCTCCGACTCATCCGCCTCCTGCCTATCCTTGAGGCGAGGAGAGACAAAGAGAAGCTTTTTGCTAAAAATGCTGTAGGCTGGAGCAAAATGGCTGTGGAGGCACAGACAGTCATCACTGGAGTCAGGAGAACATGGAGAGAAAAGTGAATGTGCACCGAAAATAATTCTAGAGGGTGTGACATCCTGTGGCCACTGGAATACAGGCTTGAGATCATTGGTGACCACAGGCTGAGGCAAGACTTAAGGTTTTCCCTCACATTCAGTGTCTAGAGCACTTACACCAATATTACAAAAGAAATGCTGGTTAGAGGGCTTATTATCAGATGAGGATAACAAAAGAAGTGCTTTTTACCCTGCCGGCCAAAAAGAGAAGGCAATTACTGGAGAGGCAGATTTGACCTTGGATGACAAAGAAGAAAAAATCACCCCATTTTCAGCTTAGGGTTTAGAAAGAAAACATGAAAACACTTCACCTCTATAGCCTGGAGCATCTGCATCAGACTCGAGGGTTTTACTGAATTCCGCTGGCACCCAGTTCCCCTTGCAGGAGAGCCTTGGAGACCGGGGACCCAGCAGGAACGGGCTTTATGCGGAAGTGCTATGGATTCAGCCCCTGGACCCAAAGGAGGACTTAGGAGAGCTGGTTTCCCCTCGAGGACCCAGAAAGGCTCCCCTTCTGAGCCCACACACTTTGAACTTGGAAGACGGGTCTTGGAGGATTTCTGTTGCATTCCTGGGACTCCATCAATGCGTATGGTTTGAATATCTCTATGTGGCCAGGCACCGTGGAAGGTGCTAGCACCACCAAGAACAACAACAGACACATCCCTGGTCGCTTGCATCGCACTGAAGAGCAGGACGGGCGGGAAGGAGGGAAAGAACTTTGGTCCACAAAGTCCTCCAGCAAAGCAGTCTGACTCCGACAAAGGGCAGGCTTCCCTGAGGAGGTGCACCGAGGGGGAGGAGTGGACGGCAGGTCAGAGGAGAGAGCCGCGGTGGGGAAGAGCGTTCCCTGCAGAGTGTGCGCACAGGCCGGGCCACACAAAGGCAGCGAGGCTTTGTCCTAGAGAAATGCAGTGCCACTGTAGCGTTGGCAGCAGGGCAGACGACAATCAGATCTGCGTTTTGAGATCACTCTGGCCGCAGTGTGGAGGAGCAATTAGAGAAGGGCCTGAATCTGGTTATTTTATTCTTTTGAATAACTCTGATTTTATTTCTTCAAGTTTAAGGTGATTCACTTGGAGAATGCTGACGGCGCCTATCAGTTAAGATTAGCATGACACTGCATTCCGGTGTGCTTGGGGCAATCCTGGTTTATGTCTGTGGTCCTGCTATAATTTTTTTTTTTTTTTTGAGACGGGGTCTCGCTCTGTCGCCCAGTCTGCAGTGCAGTGGCGCAATCTTGGCTCACTGCAGCCTCCACTTCCCGGGTTCAAGCAATTCTCCCACCTAAGCCTCCCGAGTAGCTGGAATTGCAGGGGTGAGCCATCATGCCTGGCTAACTGTGTAGAAACGGGGTTTCACCATGTTGGCCAGGCCGGTCTCAAACTCCTGACCTCAAGTAATCCACTGGCCTCAGCCTCCTAAAGTGCTGGGACTACAGGCCTGAGCCACTGTGCCTGGCCCCTGCTATAATTATTAATAGTGCCACTTTCACTCAAAGGTGTCTGGGTTCGGGCAAGGAATTACATGATCACTGTAGTTAGAATGTTTTTGTTTTTGTAGAAACAAGGTCTTGCTATGTCAACCAGGCTGGTCTTGAACTCCTGGCCTCAAGCTGTCCTCCCGCCTCAGTCTAATGTTAAACAACCCCAAACAGACTGGTTCGGCAGTAAGGGGATCTCCGGCTCACCTTCCTAAAGAGGCCACAGGCAGGGCAGCTTCACAGTCAGCTGGGTAATGGGCTGTGAGGTGTCTTCACAACCCTGGATTCTCCTTATTTCTCTGCTCTGCCTCTCAGAGGGTCAGCGTCACCCTTGGGCTGCCTTGTCTCGTGGTGACAATGTTGTCCCACAGTCCCAGAGCTTGTATCCACACTTCAGAGGGAGAGAGACTCCTCTAGCAAATCTATGCTTGTGTCTCATGAGCCCAGCTGGGTCCCAGGCCATTGCTGAACCAATGCTGTGATTTGTCTGAATGCCATACTCAACGCCTAAACCCATCACCGTAGACCCCTATGAGATACAATCGCTCCATTCTCTTTTTTAGATTAACCAGGGCCTTCCTGAGGGAGGGGCCTGCCTCTCCCAAAGCCATGGGCTGCATGAGGCAGGAGAGGCTACTTGAATGAAAATCTGAAACTCCTTAGGAAAGGGAAAGGGGAGGATGGATTCTAGTTGCAATCAACAAAGTGTACAACACCAGATATTAGGATATTAGGGTTCTTCTATTTGCGACTCTTAGGGATGTAGTGTTTTGGAAGGGGAGAGCTCTTTATTTTTAAAGGAGAACAACATCCTTCATTATTCATATAGCATTTCATATAGCAAACCTTGTGACCAGACATGCTAATGAATATTCAAGAACATCCAAGAATGAGGAGGCTCAAGTCTTGACTCTATTTTTTTTTCTTTGAGACAGAGTCTGGCTCTGTTGTCCAGGCTGGAGTGTAGTGGCTCAATCTCGGCTCACTGTGACCTTTGGCTCACTGCAACCTCCACCTGCCAGATTCAAGTGATTCTCCTGCCTCAGCCTCCAAAGTAGCTGGGGTTACAGGCATGCGCCACCACGCCTAGCTAATTTTGTATTTTTTAGTAGAGATGGGGTTTCACCATGTTGGTCAGGATGGTATCAAACTCCTGACCTCAGGTGATTCACCTGCCTCGGCCTCCCAAAGTGCTGGGATTACAGGCGTGAGCCACCATGCCCGGCCGTCTTGACTCTTTTATATTCATTCTGGAAGCTCAAATTCACCTTCACACTGTCCTTCCTTTGAGCATCACTGAGCTACGGTGTGTGTGTGTCTCTCCTCTAATCGCGACTGCTGTCACAGCACTATCTTCGGTGAGTTCTCTTCTAAGCACATTTCACGTCTAATTGAGTTATCGTCACTCAGTGCCAGGAAAGACTGAGACTGAGGCAGGGAAAGACACGCCTGAGTCAAATGTGTCTGCCAGAGTTTAAATGGGTTTGCTTCTGTCTTTAAATCCTTGGCTTAATTCCAAGATAATGTGTAAGTGCTTTAGGATTGACTGTTATTTTGTATTTTCTGGCTTTTGGCTCTTCTCCATTAACATAATGGCTAACCCTGTAATTGTTATGAAAGAATGAGACCATTTTACCCTGAGCTTGGAAAAGGGTAGAGACAATGTCTATTTTCTTGCTTCTGGAGCCACTCTGGAAAAACCTTATTTTATTATCATTCCAGGGGTGCCCACTTGACACGGCAGAGGATGGGTCCATGGTGAAGCCACTGCGCTCTCACCTAGAAGTGAGCACAATGGTAGGTTGGGGACATTCTGGGAGGTTCAGGAGCTTTTCTGCCATTATCCTGGGAGCAAGAGGCACCCTGCGGTGGGATGCACCCTGCGGGCAGGACCTGGGCATGGGGTCAGATTGGACCAGGCCAGAGCACACTGCCTCATCAGGGAGTTGTGGGTGGGGAGGCCCTTGAGAAACTTCCACAGAAAGGGCCCGCCACCCAGCAGGCAACAATGGCCAAGGAAGACCCCAGTGGCACTGCGTGAATAAAGACTTTGATCTCCTCTGCCTCCCTTCTTCCCTTCACAGCACATTGGAGAAAAGGGAGGAGGAAGAAGGAGTTGGGCAGAGACTCTCACCCCTCCGCAAACCAAGTCTCTGAGGCTGGGACCTACTACTCCTGCTAGGAGGTGAGGATGTGCAATGGAAGTGGATTAAAATGGATTGGACAAGACTTTGAAAAAAAAAAACAACCCTGTGTCATCCAAGAGATGGAATCAGAATAGGATCCCTAAGGGACTAGATGTTTATGAGAAAAATAAAGCAATTTCATGTTTGTTTCACTTGTTCCATAAAGTAGTTGGCCACACATGTCTAAGATGAATTACACCAAGCCGATCTAGCTTTTATTTTTTAATTCAAGACTTCTAAACCCACCATATGAATTACACCAAACCAATCTAGCTTTTATTTTTTAATTCAAGACTTCTACACTCACCATAGACGGATAATTTCTCTATGCTGATAAAGCCTGTTGTATGTTTCTTGCCATGGTGTCTTTTTAGAATGCATAGAGAAAGAGGGATATAGGATCTGAGCTCAAAGAGGACCGACCCTAAAGGATGTGGGAAAAATGAAACGCTCATACACTGTTGGTGAGAATGGAAGTTAGTACAACCTCTGTGGAAAATTGGAGATTTCTCAAAGAAAGAAAAATAGAACTACCCTTGGATCCGGCAATCCCACCACTGGTTGTTATATACCCAAAGGAAAATAAATCATTATATAAAAAAGACACCTGGACGGTCAGCTGTAGCACTATTCACAATAGCAAAGTCCTGGAATCAACCCAAGTGCCCATCACCAGATGATTGGATTAAAAAGTGGTGCATACACACATCATGGAATACAACTCAGCCATAAAAAAGAATGAAATATTGTCTTTTGCAGCAACATGGATAGAACTGGGGGCCGTTATCCTTAGTGAAATGGCCCAGAAAGAGAAAATCCAAAACTTCACCTTCTTACATATGTGCAGGTACCCCCAGACATACAGAGGGAAATAATAGACACCGGAGACTCCAAATGGTGGGCAGGTGGGAGGAGTGAGGGACCACCTCTTGGGTTCGTTGTACACTATTTGGGTAATGAGCATACTGAAAGCCCCGATTTCACCACTGTGCAATATATTCATGTAAAACAACTGCATTTGTACCCCTAAATCCATAAAAATAAAACATTTAATAAAACTGAAAAAGACTTTGAAAAAAACAAGAGGCTCATGCCAAACCTGAGTGGCATTTCTATAGCTATGCTTTGAAGGTCCATCCTTAAACACACCCTGCTCAGCCTCAGTTCCTTGCACGTGACCTACTTTTTCAAGAAAACATTTATGGAGCACTTCCTGTGCGTAAGACCTTGGTGTTAGGAGCTGCAGAGGCAAGACTGTTCCTTACAACCTGGCTTCCTTCTGGATGCTTCCCACCTAGTGAGAACCAGGCAGTAAATAAAATAACATAAGGATGGAGCCATGGCTCTGAGCAGGGGGTGGGCACTGTGGTGTGGGAGAAGGGGGTACTTCTCCTTCCTCAGGCTGGAAGAGAGGTAGAGCAGGCATGCACTCTGACCCGAGCAGGGCGGGCCAGCAGAGCACAAGCTTCTTTCGCTAAAGGAGCAGGAATGATAAAGAGTAACTTAGCTAGGCTGGGTGGGGTGGATCACACTTGTAATAGCAGCACTTTGGGAGTCTGAGGCCCAAGAGTTCTAGACCAGGCTGGGGAATATAGCCAGACCCTCATCTCTGCAAAAAAATGAAAATTAGCTGGTGTGGTGGTGCATGCTTGTAGTCCCAGCTACTTGGGGGACTAAGATGGGAGGGTTGTCGAGCCAGGGAGTTTGAGGCTTCAGTGAGCTATGATTGCACCACTGCACTCCAGTCTCGGTGACAGAGCAAGACCCAGTCTCAAAACAAACAAACAAACAAACAAACAAACAAACAAACAAACACCAAGAAAAAAACAAGCAACTTAGCTAACTCCTGTTTAAACCTCTTGGACGAACGCTGGCTAGATGGATCAGGTGTCACAGCCATTGCTGTTTGGCCAGTAAAATGCAGCCCAGCAAGTGCAGAGATGACAGACAGGCAGGGGATTGTTGAGCAGGGGTTCGCAAAGGACAGAGGTACTGGACACTGAATTTGCCTTGTGTTGATATTGTTTCCCCTTTTCCCAAAAACAGGCGTGGGAAGCATGGCATGAATCACTTATGGGCAACGTGAGACAAATTTCTAAAATGGTTTGCTGCACGCAACCAATTTCACATTGAAAGCCACTTCTGCTAAATGATGAAAAGCCATAAATCATCCAGCCTAATGGATTTTGTCTCATCTATTCAGTATCTTCCAGGGCATTGAATTTAGAATGTAATGCACTAAGAAAAAAAAAAAACCTCCCTAGAAAACCATATAAGCTTGAACATTTTCAAAGTAACATCCCTCATGCTAAAAGCATCCCTCCCTCCTTGTGATAAGACCTTGACCACTTCTCTCTTGCTAGTCTCCCCATAGCAGACAACGGCTCGCCTCCCAGTGCCACAGGAAGAACGTGGCTGCCTCAGCATAAGCCCAGCCCTGCCACTCCAGGTGTGAGACCTGGGCAAGCAACATCAGTCTTGCAGCCACAGCTTTCTTGTCCATCCAGTGGACCTAGGGCTATTGTGACTATAAATGAAAAAAGAACCTAAGACAGCCCTGGCCTTACAGTAGTTGCTTAAAACATGACGGCCAGCATGATGGTTGTGTAAACATTTGGGTCCCCTGCTCTCTTCCCCCTTGTTTCCTAGTGTCTGGGTTGGAGGCAGCCTTCGCCACCTTCTTCTTACCTTGCCTTCCCTCTTTCCTACCTGTGTCCAGGACAAAATGCCTGAGGAATGTCTCTGCTTCATTAAGCAGCAAAACACACAATGACCCTTGTCATTATAGCCGCTATTCCTGGTGGGCGAGGGTCCACCTAGCTCTGGCTTGAGTTAAGCTTCTGACTGGGGAGAGCCTGGGATCCTTTTCTGGGGAAATGGCTGACTAGTTCTTTGACTGGGTGGGGCTATTTTCCAGGCTGCACGAAAAGAGCCTCCCCCCTGCTGCTCCCTGCAGGGAGGCCAGGCTTCTCCCTGCAGAGCCTGGGTCAGGTCAGCTGGGATTCCAGGGCTGACCAATTTGGTCATGAGGGTTGCTCTAACTCACTGTTTGGGAAACTCAGCCCTGGAAAACAAAACTGTGTTGCAAGATTTCTTCATTCCTTGGTTTGCACGCCATCAAATTACTCATGAGTTTAATGTAATTTGAGCTTTTCTCTAAGATGAAACCCATGGCAAATACACAGAGGAGCCAAAATGCCTAATTTTTAGGCTTTATCTTGATTTTTTTCTTTTTATAGGCCACGTATCCCAAATATTTATAAAAGAGAATAACAAAAAAACATACAAATAAAACTAATATCTTTTTTCTTTTTTCTTTACTTTTTTTTTTTTTTTTCTTTTTTTTGAGGCAGGGTCTCACTCTTTCACCCTGGCTGGAGTGCAATGGTGTGATCGTTACAGCCTTGATTATAGCAGTGATACATCACTATAGCCTCGATCTCCCCAGCTCAAGCAATCCTCCCATCTCAGCCTCCCAAGGAGCTGGGACTACAGGTGTGTGCCACATCTGGCTAATTCTTTTGATTTTTGGTAGAGACCAGGTCTCACTATGTTTCCCAGGCTGGTCTTGAACTCCTGAGCTCATGTGATCCACCCGCCGTGGCCTCCCAAAGTGCTGGGATTACAGGCATGCGTCACTGTGCCCAGCCAAAACTGACATTCTTTATGCCATCAGTATCCAATTAGAAAGAAAGCTTAATTCAGAAAAGTGTTCTTGACTGTGTCCCTGAGCGTGAGGAAGGCATAGGGAGGGGAAATGTTTATTCATGGCCGCAGTTCTTTCAGCCTGGGTAAGGGCGAGTTCTGTGGAACTCTGTGTCCTTCTGGTAGATAGGTAACTGCTTCTTCTCCCTTTTTTTTTTTTTTTTTTTTTAGAGACAGAGTCTCGCTCTGTCGCCCAGACTGGAGTGCAGTAGCATGATCTTGGCTCACTGCAACCTCTGCCTCCTGGGTTCTAGCAATTCTCCTGCCTCAGCCTCCCGAGTGGGTGGAACTACAGGTGCACGCTGCCATGCCCGGCTAATTTTTTGTATTTTAGTAGAGACGGGGTTTCACCATGTTGCCCAGGCTGGTCTCCAACTCCTGAGCCCAGGAAATCCACCTGCCTCGGCCTCCCAAAGTGCTAGGATTACAGGCGTGAGCCACTGTGCCTGGCCAGTCCCTGCTTCTTGACCTTGGGATATATATGGTGTATACTGAAGACCTCACATGACCACTTCCCCTTGGGATATCTAGTGTGTGGCATCTGTGCTGTTTCTCTCCTCTGCACATGGCAGACATTGTGAATGACACACAGGGCTCTTTCTGGTGTGGCCTCAGAATGCCTCTCAGCTCAATACTCCAGAAAATTACCAACATCCATCAGTGTAGACAGAAGGGATAAATTCCAGTGGTCATCCTAGGGCCCAGGCTATCATGTGAGCCCGGATTTATGAGATGTTGGCAGCTACCTTAGGGCAGAGAATGAAGAGGACTTGTTCTCTCCTAAAACTCAAACCATTAACTGCTTCTCACATACTGGTTGACCTGGAAAACAGTTTTAGAAAGAGCAGTTGGTGAAACTGCTTATTGAAGTCATGCATTCCCAATTAGTTAGGCCATTGTCATTCCAAAGATAATACAAGTCAATGAGGTATTGCATTTCTGAGAAAGGAAAATTCACTCAGGCAGGAAGCAGACATCTGTGGTCATTTGGGATGCTGGTTGCTTAGGGCTCCCTCTGGGGACACCTCTGTCTTCTGGCACCTTTGCCAGATTGTGCATGAGCTGGTGGAGCTCCTAGCAGATAGAATACCTCTTCCAGGTTTGAGATTCCATAAGCAATAGGGGTAAATGGCTGGGCTAGAGAATGAGAGACGGGGAGAGGCCCAGGACACAGCTGATTCCCCGCCCCTCCTGGCAGGGCAGATATCCTGTGTCCTACCACAGCTATGGGTGATGACAATGGCCCTTGTCCATGAGCCGCTCCCCTCAGCCTGCCAGGCCACTCTCCAGCTCTGACATTGCATTCCCCGCTGTGGGTGCAAAGAACCTGGACTGACATCCTTTATTGAGGCACAGGCCAGCCTCGTACAAGGGTCTTTTCTGGTCACACATGCTTCTGCTCCGCCATCGGGTGAAATCAATTCCCTTTAGATTTAAGATTTCCATGATGGCGTTGTGGACACCGTCAGCCACCTGCCCACCTTCCATCTGCTTCCTCCTTCCTAACAGAACCCTATCTCAGGGAAGACTCCGATAAGCCTCGTGATTCGCAGACCCGGGTTGCTGGCCAGAGATCGGCTCGTCAATCCAGGCCAAGCCAGTCAGGGCGCCCCCGTCCAGGCAGCTGCCTTCTAAGGGGAATATTTGGGGCAAGAGAGTTTTGACCAGGGTTTCCCCACCATGCCTCATCCTTGCTTTGCTTTTCCCCCTCCATGGATGAGCAAGAAGCGGCCACCAGTTAGCCTGTTTCTGGCTTCCACGTTATGGGCGGCTCCCTGTCCTAGCTGACAACCCAGGCTCGAGGTCTCCGAGGTGCCATTAGAGCCTTATCAATCTGGAGGAGTTCAAGGGACACTTGTGGAGTCCAGCAGAGGTTAGGAAGGAATGCATATGAGAAATGCTCTTTCTCCCAGTCCCTTCCTCCCCCAGTGACCTCAATCATACCTGCTTGCTCTCCAGTGAAGGGACAAACAGAGGGACATCAGGGTGCCGAAAAGTCCCCTCTTCCTGAGGCAAATATGCTGACTGCAAAAGGAAACACATTGCCTGGCCACCATGCCTGCCTTGCTGGCCTGTTCTGTGTCTGTGACCAGGAATTTCGAGCGAGGGGATTCTGTGTGGGGGAGGACCCTGTCGTCACATGCTGGGAGATGCCAGCTCACAGGTGCCACATTCCCAGGTGTATTCAGCCCTCTTCCTCTGCACCCTGCAATTCTGCAGCATTCCAAGGACTGGGCTCTAGTTCTCTTACACCTGCAGCCATCTCCAGGAGAGCTATAAGTGACATCACGATGGCAGAGATAATGGTAACTACTACTTATTAAGAGCTACATGTTACTATTAACCATGTGCTCCGCATGGACCATCTACTTCTTCTGTGATACTGCAGAAAATGTGGTATTGTGCCCAATTTACAGACAAGGAAAACTGAGGCCTATAGATACCCAGACACTCACCCAGGTACACAGAGCAGGAAGGAGAGCTCAACAGCTTCTGGGCCTTTTGGCTAAGATCAAGCGTAGTATCTGTTATCAGTTTAACATCTGATACTGAAGCGGTGTCGTCATCTCACACCGAGGAAATCAAGGATGCAGACACACAAGAAGAGAGGTTAAGAGTGGAGGTTTAATAGGTGAGAGAAAGAGAAAAGAGAAAGTGTCCTTTCCTGCAGTGAGAGAGGCTCCCGAGTGGGTCTTCCAGTTTCGTGGTGAAATGCACAGGGTTTTACAGACCAGCTGGAGGAGATGGTGTCTGATTTACATAGGGCTCAAAGATTGGTTGGAGCAGGTGTGCCATTTACATAGCACAAAGCTGGCTGCCCCATCCTAATATTTTATTATGCAGATGGGTTCTCTACCTGGTTGGCGCCATGTGGCCTGTTCCTTTACTGTACACATGGTTGACAAAGAAGGGAACGTGGAGACTCCGTGTTGAACATGCCTGATCCCCAGGTAGCCTTTTCTTATCGGCACAGCTGCCGGTATTCACCCGTGCAAGCTTCCAGCTTGCTTTTCTATGTCTGCAGCTTGATTTTTCGGGCTGCTCTTTGTTAGAAAAGAAATGATTTGGGGACGGCTTTTTATTAAAAGGGAAACCTTACCAAGGACTCTCTTACCCTCACTAACTGCCTAAATAATTTCTTTTTTAGGTCCTGTATCAGTACATCCTCTACTAGAGGACAATATATCAGATGAGTTTTTGGAGGAGGGAGATGGGATAGGAGCGTGCTGCGTCTACTTCACACATTGACGTATGTTGCAGTACCTCCAGGATTGGAGCATGCCCTCAGGGGAAGAGGTTAAACAAAAAGTAGAGCTTAGATTCCATCAGAGGCTGGTGGATCCGTAAGGGGCACCTCTTTTCGCTGGGCGGCACTGCCTTCCATACACCAGTGCCCATCCTGCCTGCCAGTCCCCCTCCAAGTCCTGCTCTTCCCTGGGGGCCGGCCTGGGCAGTGGGAAAGTGAAGCTGGCATTGATTAGTCTGTTGGCTCCCGGTCTGCTCTCAGATCGAGGAGGTGGGGGCAGTGTTTAGGCAACACACGAAACCCTCATTCCCCCATGGGAGCCAAAGGTCTCAACATCATTTTAGAGCTGATGACACAGAAGCCCAGGGATGGAAATGGCTTGTTCTGAGCCTCTCAGGGTAGCAGTGGGACCTTCTGCTCTTAACCTGGGGCCAGTGCCGGCTCTCAGACCAGTCCAGTCAGATCAGGGCCTGCTTTTCAGGGTGTGGCCTTTGTCCACCACCCTGCAGGTCCTGGAGGATGAATGAGGCTCTAAGTTAACTGAATGTTGACAACAAAAGGTCTGCAAAATGGGCAGGGCAACGCCTTGGGGACCCTAAGGAGATGGTCCCCGCAGATGTTGTTGGGGCCTAATGTTTTCTGAATCCTTTTTAGGGTCACGTGCATTATAGAGCTGGCTCATCTACACCTCTGCCACAGCAACCCTGGGAGGGGCATCTTGGCATGGAAAAAGTGAGGCTCAGGAAGATTGCATGACCTACCCACAGTCACGTGGCCTGTAGGCAACTGAACCAGTCCTTGAATTCAGAGCTGCCTGAATCAAGCTCCCACGTTTTCAACATGTGACCACACTCCTCCATGCTGAGGACGTTTCTGCTTGCAAACTGGTGTTTTTCTGGAAGAACAAAGAAGGCCGTTCCAGAAAAATCTGCCTGATAATGAAAAAACCACTCTATTCCATATAGGTAAGCCCGGGGACCAGGTGCCTGGACCTGTGAGGTGAGTGTGACTCCGGGGAGGAGAGAAGCACAGCCAGGCTGCCTCACCTGCCTTCCCTAGGCAGCGGCCCCTGAGTGGATCCACACAAACTGCAAGGACTTTTGGAATGGATGGAATTGTGTCCCCCCCCAGAATTCACAGGTTGAAACCCTGCCCACCAGTGTGACTGCATTAGGAAACGGCCTGTAAGGAGGTAATGAAGGTTAAACGAGGCCAGGCTGGGAGCAGTGGCTTATGCCTGTAATTCCAGCACTTTGGGAGGCCGAGGCGGGTGAATCACTTGAGGTCAGGAGATCGAGACCATCCTGGCCAACATGGTGAAACCCTGTCTCTACTAAAAATACAAAAATTAGCTGGGCGTGGTGGTATGTGCCTGTAGTCCCAGCTACTTGGGAGGCTGAGGCAGGAGAATCACGTGAACCCAGGAGGCAGAGGTTGCAGTGAACTGAGATCGCGCCACTGCACTCCAGCCTGGGCGACAGAGTCAAACTCCATCTCTCTCTCTCTCTCTCTCACACACACACACACACACACACACACACACACACACACACACACACAAATGTTTAAAAGAGGTCCTAAGGATGAGGCCTTAATTCACTGGATTGGTGTTCTGAGAAGTAGGGGAAGAGACGGCAGAGCTCACTCTCTCTCTGCAGGTGTACAGAGAAAAGGCCCCATGAGGACACAGCAAGAAAGTGGCCACGTACACACTAGGAATGTTACAGGAAAGGGGTCCCAATCCAGACCCAAAGAGAGGGTTCCTGGATCTTGCACAAGAAAGAATTCAGGGCAAGTCCATAGAGTAAAGTGAAAGCAAGTTTATTAGGAAAGTGAAGGAATAAAGAATGGCTACTCCATAGGCAGAGCAGCCCTGAGGGCTGCTGGTTGCCCATTTTTATGGTTATTTCTTGTGCTAAATAAGGGGTGGATTATTCATGCCTCCCCTTTTTAGACCACATAGGGTAACTTCCTGATGTTGCCATGGCATTTGTAAACTGTCGGGGTGCCTGTGGGAGTGTAGCAGTGAGGACGACCAGAGGTCACTCTCGTGGACATCTTGGTCTTGGTGGGATTTAGCCGGCTTCTTCACTGCAACCTGTTTTATCAGCACGGTCTTTATGACCTGTATCTTGTGCCGACCTCCTGTCTCATCCTGTGACTTAGAATGCCTTCACTGTCTGGGAATGCAGCCCAATAGGTCTCTGCGTCATTTTACCCAGCTCCTACTCAAGATGGACTTGCTCTGGTTCACATACCTCTGACAAAACTGCAAGGACTTTTGGAATGGGCTGAATTGTGTCCCCCCTCCCCCCCAAATTCATAGGTTGAAGCCTTACCCCCTAGTGTGACAGTATTTGGAAATAGGGCCTATAAAAAGGTTATTAAGGTTAAGCGAGGCCCTAAAAATGAGGCCTTAATCCACTGAACTGGTGTCCTTAGAAGAAGAGAAAGAGGCCAGGGGCGATGGCTCATGCCTGTAATCCCAGCACTTTGGAAGGCTGAGGCAGGCAGATCATGAGGTCAGGAGATGGAGACTATCCTGGCTAACACAGTGAAACCCCTTCTCTACTAAAAATACAAAAATTAGCTGGGCATGGTGGTGCGTGCCTGTAGTCCCAGCTACTCAGGAGGCTGAGGCAGGAGAATTGCTTGAATCTGGGAGGCAGAGGTTGCAGTGAGCCAAGATCGCACCACTGCACTCCAGCCTGGTGACAGAGTAAGACCCCGTCTCCAGAAAAAAAAAAAAGAAAAAGGGAAAGAGACACCGGAGCGCGCGCTCTCTCTCTCTCTCTCTCTGCAGGTGCACAGAGAAAAGGCTGAGTGAGGACACAGCAAGAAGGCAGCCATGTACACACCAGGAAGAGAGGCCTCACCTGAAACCAACCCTGAGGGCACCTGCAGGGCCTGCAGACCTGTAAAAAGACCAATGTCTGTTTAAGCCACCCAGCTTGTGGCATTTTGTTATGCAGTCTGAGCATATTAATACAGGTTTTTGTTTTTTTTTTTTTTCCAGAAATCCTCAAAGCTCGCATTCCAACATTAACACAGGAGGGAAAGCACAGGCTTTGAAGTCAGAAAGGACTAAGTTCTCAACCTGGCTTCCCATTCAGCAGGACCATGGCTTTCCTCTCTAGGGTCTTGTTTCGTAAGATTGATATGAGAATTAACTGCAGCAATGCATAGGAATTGCTTGTCATGGTATGTGGAACATGTAAGCATGTTACTATTATCCTTATTGTAATTGCCTTTGCAAAAATTCATATCAGTGAGAAAATTATGGCTCTGGAGGAGATCTGATCTGGCCAATCCCCCTTTTTGCTTTTAGTCTTCAACTGCCCTTAATTATTCCTGGGCTTAGGCTAAGCTAACTTTGGGAGACATTTAGTTTATAGTTTAAATGATAATAGCCTTTCCCCCAAATTGAACCTCCTTTGTAAAGCTAATGAGAGACCACCAGGCTAGGAGGATAGAGGAAACTGAATTTGGCTAACCTGGAGACATAAACAATTGCCAGCCATTATTCCGGAGGTCACAAGATATGCAACTTCCCCAGTTATTCCTGCAGATAACATCACTACTGTAGAACGTTAAGACTGGCCTTTTGAGATGTCTTTTCAGGTTTTCTGCATGTCTCATACTGATAACGGCTCCACCTGATCCCCCAAGTGTTCCTGTGGCCCTACCCAGGAGCGACTCAGTTCAAGAGGACCATTTCCCACACCCCTCTGACTGCACCCCCAACCAACTGGCAGCAAGCACCCATTGCCTAGCCACCTACACCCCTTTCCGCAAACTACCTTTGAAAAACCCTAGCCCCTGAATTCTTGGGGAGACTGATTCGGGTAATAGTAAGAGTCCAGTCTCCCATTCAGCTGGTTCTGTGTGAATTAAACTCTTTCTCTATTGCAATTCCCCTGCCTTAATTAATCGGCTCTACCTGGGCAGCAGGCAAGAAGAGCCCATTGGGTGGTTACATTATGAGGTTATCTTCACTCTTATGGAGCTGGCAGATGGTACTTGGGTTCAACTGCTCTGAGTTTTTCTAGCTGTGGTCCATTGTTCCAAAGCACACATCCTGACTCTAGGGTGTCACTGGGGTCTGTTACAGGTAGTTAGACCTGAGCAGGGCAGGAGAGGGCTCTCCCCTACCCACCAGGAATGTCAGGTGATAGTGTCAGGTGATGGTGTGACAATGATCACAGTGCCCTTCTAAAAGTGATTATTCGGCAGCCGGCGCCAGGGAGAGACAATCTCCTGAAGATCCAGGGCTATTAACATTAAAGCATTAATTTAATGCAGGTGCCAGGGAGAAGCAAAAAGGGCTTCCAATAAAGTCTCAGTTATTGGGCTAGTGAGCTCAGGCATTCGCGTTAAGAGACAAAATGGTGGAATATGACTTTCTGGGGGCCTCCACTGGAAAAGGGAGTGTGCCGTGTATAACGTCGTAAACCCACTGTGCGTGCTCACTTCCCAGGCGTCAGGACCCCTCTGTAGATGTGGGCAGCCCACCCGAAGGGAAGAATTACGGGAAGGGGCTGCAAGATGCCAGAGGTGGGCCAGGCTATAAAGTCCTAGGATCAAGTTTAAATGCCACACTCGTTCTTCAAGTTGCTCACTTGAGACTCTTCCAAGTAAGTGTACTTTCCTTTATTTCCTGCTCTCTCCTGCTCTGAAACTTGCCTCGGTCTCTTTTTCTGCCTTGTGCCCCTCAGTCAAATTCTTTCTTCTGAGGAGGTGAGAATTGAGGTTGGTGCAGACCTGTATGGATTCACTGCCAGTAACTCGGACACCTTCCACCAGTAACAGGGTGAGTCCACGGGGTTTTGCACCCTATTTTTAGCATATTACAAGTTTCTGAAGTGTCACCCATCAGCCTGCAATGATGCTACACAGGCTAACCAACACATCATGTTCCTTTGCTTTTAACTAGAATTAAACAGAGACACCATGGAAACACTGCTTATCTCTAATGACCAGACGCTGAGATCAACGGGTATTCATGTCCTTGATTTATAAGAAAATTAGAGCATAAAATACCTATTATCTCATCATAGACCCTACAGGACCCATGGGGAGAAAAGAAAGAGAAGCAGTCCTGTATGAACCAAAAATAAAATTCAAAGCTCCCTGCTCCCCACTTCAAGTTGTCCCACCCAGATCGAACCAATGTCAATCTTACATGTATTGATTGACGTATTATGTCTCCCTAAAACGTATAAAAGCAAGTTGTACCCTGACCCCCTTGGGCACATGTTGTCAAGCCCTCCTGAGGCTGTGTCACAGGCACGTCCTTAACCTTTGGCAAAATAAACTTTTCTCAATTGAGTGAGACCCATCTCAGATATTTTGGGTTCACACCAAGTAGGTGAAAAGGTCAGGCACCATGGCTGAAATTGCTACAGTAGTTTTGGGTATTTTTTGTCAGGCCTCTGAGCCTAAGCCAAGCCATTGCATCCTCTGTGACTTGTACGTATATGCCCAGATGGCCTGAAGTAACTGAAGAATCACAAAAGAAGTGAAAATGCCCTGCCTCGCCTTAACTGATGACATTCCACCACAAAAGAAGTGTAAATGGCCGGTCCTTGCCTTAACTGATGACATTACCTTGTGAAAGTCCTTTTCCTGGCTCATCCTGGCTCAAAAAGCTCCCCCGCTGAGCACCTTGTGACCCCCACTCCTGCCCGCCAGAGAACAAACCCCCTTTGACTGTAATTTTCCACTACCTACCCAAATCCTATAAAACGGCCCCACCCCTATCTCCCTTTGCTGACTCTCTTTTCGGACTCAGCCCACCTGCACAGGTGAAATAAACAGTCTTGTTGCTCACACAAAGCCTGTTTGGTGGTCTCTTCACACGGACGCACGTGAAATTTGGTGCCGTGACTCGGATCGGGGGACCTCCCTTAGGAGATCAATCCCCTGTCCTCCTGCTCTTTGCTCTGTGAGAAAGATCCACCTATGACCTCAGGTCCTCAGACCAACCAGCCCAAGAAACATCTCACCAATTTCAAATCCGGTAAGTGGCCTCTTTTTACTCTCTTCTCCAACCTCCCTCACTATCCCTCAACCTCTTTCTCCTTTCAATCTTGGCGCCACAGTTCAATCTCTCCCTTCTTTTAATTTCAATTCCTTTCATTTTCTGGTAGAGACAAAGGAGACACGTTTTATCCGTGGACCCAAAACTCTGGCGCCAGTCACGGACTGGGAAGGGAGCCTTCCCTTGGTGTTTAATCATTGCAGGGACACCGCTCTGATTATTCACCCACGTTTCAGAGGTGTCAGACCACGCAAGGACGCCTGCCTTGGTCCTTCACCCTTAGCGGCAAGTCCCACTTTTCTGGGGGGAGGGACAAATACCCCAACCTCTTCTCTCCGTGTCTCTACCCCTTCTCCGCCTTTCTGGGGGGCAAGAAACCCCCAACCCCTTCTCCTTCACCGTTAGTGGCAAGTCCTGCTTTTCTAGGGGAGGGGCAAATACCCCAACCTTGTATCTCTGTGACCCGATGCCTTATTTCCACACCCCAACCTCTTATATCTCTGTGCCCTGATCCCTTACTTCTGTGCCCCCGACCTCGTATCTCTGAGCTCCGACCCCTTGCCTGCTTTTCTGGAGGGTAAGAACCCCTGAACCGCTTCCCTCTGTGTCTCTACTCTCCCTTTTCTTTAAACTTGCCTCTTTCTCTATAGGCAACCTTCCACCCTCCATTCCTCCTTCTTCTCCCTTAGCCTGTGTTCTTAAGAACATAAAACCTCTTCAACTCTCACCTGACCTAAAACCTAAATGCCTTATTTTCTTCTACAATGCCACTTGACCACAATACAAACTCAACAGTAGTTCCAAATGGCCAGAAAATGGCACTTTCGATTTCTCCATCCTACAAGACCTAAATAATTTTTGTTGAAAAATAAGAAAATGGTCTGAGGTGCCTGACGTCCAGGCACTGTTCTACACATCAGTCCCTCCCTAGTCTCTGTTGCCAATGCAAAAATCTTCCTTCTTTCCCTCCTGCCTGTCCCCTCAGTCCCAACCACAAGCGTCACTGAGTCTTTCTAATCTTCCTTTTCTACAGACCCATCTGACCCCTCCCCTCCTCGCCAGGCCGAGCTAGGTCCCAATTCTTCCTCAGCCACTGCTCCTCCACCCTATAATCCTTTTATCACCTCCCCTCCTCACACACGGTCCAGTTTACAGTTTTGTTCCATGACTAGCCCTCTCCCACCTGCCCAGCAATTTCCTTTTAAAAAGGTGGCTGGAGCTAAAGGCACAGTCAAAGTTAATGCTCTTTTTTCTTTACCCGACCTCTCCCAAATCAGTTAGCATTTAGACTCTTTTTCATCAAATATAAAAAACCCAGCTCAGTTCATGGCTCATTTGGCAGCAACCCTGAGACGCTTTACAGCCCTAGACCCTAAAAGGTCAAAAGGCCATCTTATTCTCAATATACATTTTATTACCCAATCTGCTCCCGACATTAAATAAAACTCCAAAAATTAAATTCCGGCCCTCAAACCCCACAACAGGACTTAATTAACCTCACCTTCAAGGTGTACAATAATAGAGTAGAGGCAGCCAAGTAGCAACATATTTCTAAGTTGCAATTCTTTGCCTCCACTGTGAGACAAACCCCAGCCACATCTCCAGCACACAAGAACTCCAAACACCTGAACCGCAGGTGCCAGGAGCTCCTCCAGAACCTCCTCCCCCTGGAGCTTGCTACAAGTGCTGGAAATCTGGCCACTAGGCCAAGGAATGCCTGCAGCCCAGGATTCCTCCTAAGCCATGTCCCATCTGTGCAGGACCCCACTGAAAATCGGACTGTTCAACTCACCTGGCAGCCACTTCCAGAGCCCCTGGAACTCTGGCCCAAGGCTCTCTGACTGACTCCTTCCCAGATCTTCTTGGCTTAGCAGCTGAAGACTGACACTGCCCGATTGCCTCAGAAGCCTGCAAGACCATCACAGACACTCTAGGTAACTCTCACAGTGAAGGGCAAGTCCCTCCCCTTCTTAGTACGGAGGCTACTCACTCCACATTACCTTATTTTCAAGGGCCTGTTTCCCTTGCTTCCGTAACTATTGTGCATATTGACAGCCAGGCTTCTAAACCTCTTAAAACTCCCCAACTCTAGTGCCAACTTAGACAATACTCTTTTAAGCCCTCCTTTTTAGTTATCCCCACCTGCCCAGTTCCCTTATTAGGCCGAGACACTTTAACTAAATTATCTGCTTCCCTGACTGTTCCTGGGCTACAGCCACACCTCATTGCCGCCTTTTCCCCCAGTTCAAAGCCGCCTTCACATCCTCCCCTTGTATCTCCCCACCTTAACCCACAAGTATAAGACACCTCTACTCCCTCCTTAGTGACCGATCATGCACCCCTTACCATCCCATTAAAACCTAATCACTCTTACCCCGCTCAATGCCAATATCCCATCCCACAGCATGCTTTGAAAGGATTAAAGGCTGTTATCACTCGCCTGTTACAGCACGGCCTTTTAAAGCCTATAAACTCTTCTTACCATTCCCCCATTTTACCTGTCCTAAAACCAGACAAGGCTTACAGGTTAGTTCAGGATCTGCGCCTTATCAACAAAATTGTTTTGCCTATCCACCCCATGGTGCCAAACCCATATACTCTCCTGTCCTCAATACCTCCCTCTACAACCCATTATTCTGTTCTAGATCTCAAACATGCTTTCTTTCCTATTCCTTTGCACCCTTCATCCCAGCCTCTCTTCGCTTTCACTTAGACTGACCCTGACACCCATTAGGCTCAGCAAATTACCTGGGCTGTACTGCCGCAAGGCTTCACAGACAGCCCCCATTACTTCAATCAAGCCCAAATTTCATCCTCATCTGTTACCTATCTCGGCATAATTCTCATAAAAACACACGTGGTCTCCCTGCTGATCGTGTCCGATTAATCTCCCAAACCTCAATCCCTTACAAAACAACTCCTTTCCTTCCTAGGCATAGTTAGTGCAGTCAGAATTCTTACACAAGAGCCAGGACCGCACCCTGTAGCCTTTCTGTCCAAACAACTTGACCTTACTGTTTTAGCCTAGCCATCATGTCTCCGCGTAGCGGCTGCTGCCGCCCTAATAATTTTAGAGGCCCTCAAAATCACAAACTATGTTCAACTCACTCTCTACATTTCTCATAACTTCCAAAATCTATTTTCTTCCTCATACCTGATGCATATACTTTCTGCTCCCCGGCTCCTTCAGCTGTACTCACTCTTTGTTAAGTCCCATAATTACCATTGTTCCTGGCCCAGACTTCAATCCAGCTTCCCACATTATTCCTGACACCACACCTGACCCCCATGACTGTATCTCTCTGATCCACCTGACATTCACTCCATTTCCTTCTTTCCTGTTCCTCACCCTGATCACACTTGATTTTAGAACCTCTCATTTTCTTTCCATCGTGGAAATCTATCCTCAAGGAAATAACTTCTCAGTGTTCCATCTGCTATTCTACTACTCCCTCAGGGATTATTCAGGCCCCCTCCCTTCCCTACACAGCCAGGACTGGCAAATTAGCTTTACTCAACATGCCCCGAGTCAGATAACTAAAATACCTCTTAGTCTAAGTAGACACTTTCACTAGATAAGTAGAGGCCTTTCCTACAGGGTCTGAGAAGGCCACCGCAGTCATTTCTTCCCTTCTGTCAGACATAATTCCTCAGTTTAGCCTTCCCACCTCTAGACAGTCTGATAACAGACCAGCCTTTATTAGTCAAATCAGCCAAGCAGTTTTTCAGGCTCTTAGTATTCAGTGGAAACTTTATATCCCTTACAGTCTTCAGGAAAAGTAGAACAGACTAATAGTCTTTTAAAAACACACCTCACCAAGCTCAGCCACCAACTTAAAAAGGACTGGACAATACTTTTACCACTTTCCCTTCTCAGAAGTCAGACCTGTCCTCAGAATGCTACAAAGTACAGCCCATTTGAGCTCCTGTATAGATGCTCCTTTTTATTAGGCCCCAGTCTCATTCCAGACACCAGACCAACTTAGACTGTGCCCCCAAAAAACTTGTCATCCCTACTATCTGCTGTCTAGTCATACTCCTATTCACCGTTCTCAACTACTCATACGTGCCCTGCTCTTGTTTACACTGCCGGTTTACACTGTTTCTCCAAGCCATCACAGCTGATATCTCCTGGTGCTATCCCCAAACCGCCACTCTAAACTCTTGAAGTAAATAAATAATCTTTGCTGGCAGGACTATGCTGAATCTCCTTAGGCACTCTCTAATCAGATGTCCTGGGTCCTCCCAATTCTTAGACCTTTTATACCTGTTTTTCTCCTTCTCTTATTCCATTTAGTTTTTCAATTCATACAAAACCGTATCCAGGCCATCACCAATAATTCTACACGACAAATGTTTCTTCTAACAACCCGACAATATCACCGCTTACCACAAAATCTTCCTTCAGCTTAATCTCTCCCACTCTAGGTTCCCACGCCGCCCCTAATCCCCCTCAAAGCAGCCCTGAGAAACATCGCCCATTCTCTTTCCATACCACCCCCCAAAAATTTTCGCTGCCCCCACACTTCAACACTATTTTGTTTCATTTTTCTTATTAATATAAGAAGGCAGGAATGTCAGGCCTCTGAGCCCAAGCCAAGCCATCGCGTCCCCTGTGACTTGCACGTGTACATCCAGATGGCCTGAAGTAACTGAAGAATCACAAAAGAAGTGAAAATGCCCTGCCCCGCCTTAACTGATGACATTCCACCACAAAAGAAGTGAAAATGGCCGGTCCTTGCCTTAAGTGATGACATTACCTTGTGAAAGTCCTTTTCCTGGCTCATCCTGGCTCAAAAAGCTCCCCCACTGAGCACCTTGCGACCCCCACTCCTGCCCACCAGAGAACAAACCCCCTTTGACTGTAATTTTCCTTTACCTACCCAAATCCTATAAAACGGCCCCACCCCTATCTCCCTTTGCTGACTCTCTTTTCGGACTCAGCCCGCCTGCACCCAGGTGAAATAAACAGCCTTGTTGCTCACACAAAGCCTGTTTGGTGGTCTCCTCATACGGACGTGCATGAAATTTTTCTTCTAGAAATTTTATAGCAATAATGCACTATAGTGTTCAAGACCTGCTTGCTTTTTAATTGTCTATGGCTGAAGCATGTACTATTCTTCTGCTACTCTGTTCTGATTTGCCTAAAACTAAGGCACGTGGAGAAGCTGTGAAGGCCGTGAAGGCATTCCTTACCTGCCATCGCGTGTCTGGGCATCGGCTCCACACCTGGTGAGTACGTGGTCCTCACACTGCCGGGTGGCAGCGCAGAGCTGGAGGTGTCTTTAGTGATATGTGTTGCCTTTTATGTGCAGGGCATAATGGAGTCCTCCTGGGATGTCTCTTGATTAACCAGCTTTGTCACATTCAATAGCCCCAGGAAAGGCTCTGTCCTGGATGCCTGCAGGGCTCCATGTCACAGGGAGCAGAGGAGCCATTTCTACCCTGTCTCTCTGATGCTTCAGCATCCAGGGTCTCACTGACCCTGGGGCCAATTCCTGGAGATAGTAAACAACTCACCCAGGGTGTGCCTTTCTTATTCAAAGGAACTCGTCCAGCACCCGCACCCCAACCACCTCTTTCATTGGCCCTCACACTCCAGGCCACCATCCACCTGCCCTTATCTCAGGGCCAGGTGCCAGACAGCTAGGGACAGCCCCTATGCCCACAGCATGCTGAAATTATTCACTGTCCATCCCTCAGCCTGCTGCCACTGCCTGGCCCACACCTTCCTACAGATGGCACAGTGAAGGTTCTTGTTCACACCTCACCCACCCACTCCCATGCGTTTCGACCAAGCTGGTGCATCCCTGTGTGGTCCTGTCCAGTGTGCCCTGTCTCCTGTGTAAACCAAAAATAAAAGGCCCCACAACCGACTAAAGAGTTTAAATGACTCTCTTTAAATATTTTTATAGAGACAGGGTCTCACTATTTTGCCCAGGCTGGTTCCAAACTCCTGGGCTCAAGCAATCCTGCCTCAGCCTCCTAAAGTGCTGGGATTACAGGTGTGAGCCACTGTACCCGGCCTCTTTGATGGATTTTGAAATGGCCCTGCAAAGCTACCTCTTGTAGGGAAAATCTATACTCTCTAGAGAATCCCCTTCCTTTTCTAGGTCTCTTCCTGATCCAGGAGAGGTTAAGAATCTGGTACCTTTTTAGGTTTGATAAGAGACATTTACCATCTATTCTCTCTGAAGCCTGCTACCTGGAAGCTTCAACTACATAATAAGAACCTTGGTCTCTACAACCCCTCTTTTAACACAGAGACTCCCTTCTATTGATTCCAATTCTTTAGATAATAACTTAACTCTTTCTGAAACCGCCTTTGCAAAACTATAACTGAGGAAATTATGACAGTGAAAGAAATCAGACCTAACCGACTCCATCTTGCTTCTAACCTTTAAGCTGTTTTTGTTTATTGCTGGACATAGACTAACTTTGGGAAGGAATTCAGTTCACGGTTTGACTCTAAAACAAAACTGATAACAGCCCTTTCCTGAAAAGACCCCTTCTTGTCTGGGGACCCGTCTGCCTTTGCAGGACTAACAAATTAGGTACAAGATAGAAATTATAGTTTAGGGGTCATGCAGCTTCTGGCTCCAAGAGTCTGAATCTCCCCAGATTGCTCCTGGGGATATCATTATTGTAAAACCTAAGATCAGTGCGTGAGATATTTTGCAGACCCTGCACTTGATGGATGAGCTGACACCACCCAGACTAGTAATGTGGCTCAACCTTTTCTGCCATCCCACCCAGGAACAGAAAATGGCAAGAAAAACTCACTTCAACTCCCTGTGATTCCATCTCCAACCTGACCAATGAGCACTCCCCACTTCCCAAGCCTCTGCCTGCCAAATTATCTTTAAAAACTCTGATCCCCAAATGCTCAGAGAGACTGATTTGAGTAATAATAACACTCTAGTCTCCTGCACAGCTGGCTCTGCATGAATTACTCTTTCTCTATTGCAATTCCCGTCTTAATAAATTGGCTCTGTCTAGGCAGCAGGCAAGACGAACCTATTGGGAGGTTACATTTCAACCGTCAATCAGAAAATCTTGGAATCCACCTGGAAGTCCTCTTCACCCCGCACTGTGACTGCTTCAAGTTGTCTCGCCTTCCTGGACCAAACTACCACTCTACACCTTACACGTATTGATTGATGGCTGGGTTTAACTTCTGTCCCCCTAAGATGCATAAAACCAAGCTGTAACTCAACTACCTTGGGCACATGTTCTCAGGACATCTTGAGACTGTGCCTTGGGCCTTAGTCACTCATATTTGGCTCAGAATAACTCTCTTTATTATTATTTTTTTTCTCGAGACAGAGTCTCAGTGTGTCCCCCAGACTGGAGTGCAGTGGCGCAATCTCGGCTCACTGCAAGCTCCGCCTCCCCGGTTCACGCCATTCTCCTGCCTTAGCCTCCTGTGTAGCTGGGATTACAGGTGCCCGCCACCACGCCTGGCTGATGTTTTGTGTTTTTAGTAGAGACGGGGTTTCACCATGTTAGCCAGGATGGTCTTGATCTCCTGACCTCGTGATCTACCCGCCTCAGCCTCCCAAAGTGCTGGGATTACAGGCGTGAGCCACCACGCCCAGCCGGCTCAGAATAACTCTCTTTAAATATTTACAGAGTTGAACTCTTTTTATTGACACCTGCTTCCAGGGAACTGTGAGTAAACACTTCTTCATCCATGACAGTCATTTTTATATCTGCATGTCTTACCATACCTGACTTTAAAAAAATCCTGAGGACCCTTAAAACAAACCTCCAGGAGCTCCAAAGTTCAGTTCAGACACGCCATTCCTTGGCCAGGCTATACAGGGTCCACGCAGCCTCTGCTTGCAGATTCCAGATGGCAGCAACAGTTTTGCAAGGAGCAGCAACTCCTGGGAGAGTGTGCTGTTCACAGTCCAGGCGAAAGGTGCTCAGGAGCTGTGCTAAGACCCGTTCCTTCATGTCCCCAGGCTTGTAGACAAGCGCACATTTGAGAGTGCTCAACAGAAGCCATAAGCGGGGATGGAGGCAAGTTTTAAAACGTGCCTCCCTGCCTCCATCTAGACTCAGATGAGGGCTTGTAAAGAAACAACAGTGTACTTTGCATTCCTTCATTTTCTTTCATATGTTTATTCATCCATTCTTTCAAATATATGTTGAGTATCTATCATGTACCAGGCACTTGGTCAGGAGCTGGAGGTCCACAGATTAATAGGAGACTGTCTCTGCTGTCACAGGACCACAGGCTAGTTAGTGGAGGCGGCCATGACAAAAGCAAAGAAAAAGCAAACTCTCTGTGAATGGAGGCTCTAGCAAAGGAACGTTCCAAGGAACAGGTGGAAGAAGGGATTTCGGGGAGTGAGAGGGAGTGACTAGGGAGGACGTCAAAGGATGTGAAGGTTTCAGCTGGGTCTTGAGGGATGAGTAGGAGTTTGTCAGGCACATCAGGAGGAGGTGTTCAAGGGTGTGTGGATGGAGCCAAGGGTGTGGAGTGCCAGGAAGGGCATGAGGCTGGAGAAGTAGGATTTATATGCTGTCTCAGTTTCTATTGCTACGTAACAAATCATCTCAAAAGTTGCTAGCATAAAATAATTATTATTTATTATATCTCAAATTTCTGTAAGCTGGCTGGGCTCGCGGGGGAGGTTCTTCTGCTCTGTGGGGTGTTAGCTAGAGCCATTGCTCCACAGGTGTTGACAGCATTCATCTGGGACCTCAGTTTGGAACTGGAACACCTCAGGTGGCCTCACTCATGTGTCTGGTGCCTCAGCCTGGGTGGCTGGATTGGCTGGGGACCTGCTGGGGCCTTGTTCCATCAGCCTCTCAGGAGGCGGCTCAGGGTTCCAAGAGAACTGAAGCAGAGTTGCCGAGCCCCTTAAGCTCGAGGTCGGAGCTGGCCCAGCATCCCTTCTGCTATACTGCTGTTCCTTGACAGAACAAGGTTCGGCTGCTTGTTCTTACAGTCTAACAATGAGATGTAGACGGACTGGGAAAGAAAGGAGTTTATATTTGTGCAACTAGTTACAGGGACAAAGTTGGAGTAACTCACTAGACCAACTCAAAGTTACAAGTTTTTTTTCTAGTGCTTATGTTTATTTTAAGTTCCATGCTATGTGTGGAATTGCACCTACAAATAGCAGTGTTTCATTCAATCTATTTCTAAACAGGAGTGTTTCATTCAATCTATATCTAATCCTTATTTTTATTTTTTATTTTTTATTTTTAGATGGCGTCTCACTCCGTCACCCAGGCTGGAGTATAGTGGCGTGATCTTGGCTCACTGCAGCCTCTGCCTCCCGGGCTCAAGCCATTCTCCTACCTCAGCCTCCCGAGTAGCTGGGATTACAGGCACCTGCCATCACGCCGGGCTAATTTTTGTGTTTTTAGTAGAGATGAAGTTTCACCATGTTAGTGTTGCCATGAAGTTCTGGAAAATGTATTTACTTCCTTTCTGTGCCTATTCACTGGAGAGAGGAATTGCGAATTCCGGGGAATGTGGCGCTCTGTACTACATTGTTGGCTCCTTCCCCATTTTTCCATGTCTATAGTTGTCTTCTGTACACCCTTGGGGTGGGATTAGCCCAGTGGAATGTATTGGAATCACGGGAAAACCTTTCAAAGGTCCAGTTTCTTCACTCCAACTTTTCAGTTAACCTCCACAACCACTGTATCATCTTTTAAAGTTGGCAGTTGAAGACCACAGAATAAATGTCCCTCAACACTTGCTGGCTGCTCGTGAATATGAATACAGGGCTCCCAGAGCAGAAACTACCAGAGGACATGATGGGAAGAACACAGCACCATAGGGTAAGAAGAATGCTCCACCTGGGACTCAAGGAAAAGCCAGTCGTTTATAAGAGAGATTGTATTTTGGTGACTGCAAGGGTTCTAGAAAAGCTGTTCTAAGGAGACACACGGGGCAGGAAGGCCTTTCTTCCCTTGGTCAGTCTTGAGGCAGGTCACACACGAAGGGCATCAAGCCATCAAGCCTCGGGTATACTTCTTCCCGGTTAAGCAGTAAAACGTTTCCTGTATCCTTCAAACATTTTCTCTTAAGATCCCCTGAAGTCCTTCCGAACCAGTGGGGTGTGTGCAGCCCTAAATAGGGCTTTTACTCGGCAAAGGAAACTAAGCCACCGATACTGAGTCTAAAATAGCCCCAGCCAGGATATCCTGAACTGATCTTCCTGACTGCCAGCTCACACTTGCGACGGACTTTAACATCACATCCCAACAGCCCTGTCTGCAGAGAGGGACAGGCACTAACAAGGGGGGCTGATCTGTGGGAAAGAGAGCCTGCCAGTGCTGCCTGAGGCCAGGATCGGTGCCGGCCCATCCCAGGGGACAGTCACACTTGTTGTGACTTCTCATGGGTGAGGCACATGGGAATGTCCTTAGTTGGTTTCATGATTCATCCTTGGTGTGTATATATTTGCTTTAATCATTAATGTCGTATCATTACTTTCTTGAAGATGCGGCCAGTGTTTCTTGTTTTTAAATTAAAATATTTTTTAGAACAGTTTGAGGTTCACAACAAAATGGAGGGGAAATCACAGAGAGTTCCCATACATCCCCTGCTGAGACTCACACACAGCCTCCCCCACCATCTACATCCCGCACCAAGTGGCATATTTGTTACACTGATGATCCTACATGGACACATCACTGTCACCCAAAGTCCACAGATATATCAGGGTTCACTCTTGGTGTTATGCAAATGTATGACCTGTGTACACCACTGCAGTGTCATACAGAGTAGTTTCACTGCCTAGAATTCCTCTGGGCCTGCCTGTTCACCCCTCCGTCCCTACAAACCCTGGCAACCACTGATCTTTTTATTGTCGCCATAATCTTGCCTTTCCCAGAGTGTTATATAGTTGGACTCATACAGTAGGTAACCTTTTCAGATGGGCTCCTTTCACTTAGTAATATACATTTAAGTTTCCTCCATGTCTTTTCATGGCTTGAAAGCTCATTTCTTTTTAGCACTGAATAATCTCATCATCCAGCTGTATCACAGTTTATTTATCCGTTCACCTACAGGAGGACATCTTGGTTGCTCCTAAGTTTTGCCAATTATGAACAAAGCTGCTATAAACATCCGTGTGCAGGTTTTTGTGCAGACAGAAGTTTTCAATTCATTTGGGTAAATACCAAGGAGCACGACTGCTGGATCATATGGTAAGAATATGTTTCGTCTTGTAGGAAACTGACAAACTGTCTTCTGAGTGGCAGTACCATTTTGCATTCCCACCAGCAGTGAATGAGAGTTCCTATTGGTCCACACCCTCACCAGCATTGGTGCTGTTGGTGTTTTGGATTTTAGCCATTCTAATAGGTGCGTAGTGACCAGTGTTTCTTCATAATTATATTTTGGCCATTGTTTCAAGTATTGACTTCGGATATTGTGGTTCTATTATCTTGAATAAATGAAAAGTGTAACAAAACCAACTCATACATTCATCATTCACTTACTGATTAAAAAAATACTTTTTGAGTGGCTATTATATGCCAGGAATGGGAGATTCTCAGATGAAAGATACTGTCTCTGTACCCTCAAAAAGCTCAGAGGCTACTGGAGGAGGACAGGTGAACGGATTGACACAGAGTGCACAGGAGGAGGGTGCTGCATTTCCGTGAAGCAGAGCCTCAGGAGGGGGCTCCACCCCACAGAGAAGGGGAGGCTGGACTGGGAGGCAGTGAGGAGATGGCCCAAGAGCCTCTCAGGAGGTTGGAATCATCGAAGGCCTGGGAGACATGAATGGGGCAAGGGCAGGGAGGGGACACGCAGTTCCAGGCAGACGGGGTGGATGTGTGAAGGCACGCGGCGGGGTGGGGGAAGCTGCATTTCAGGGTTATTGGACTCTAGGGTTTGAGGATGAATGATCAGGGATTCAAACAGGGAAGAGGCATGACTGGGTTTGCTTTTCAGGAGGACCCTGGCCAGCGGGGAGGACAGATGGGAAGGAGTGATGAGGAAGGGAGGGAACTGGTATGGTGGCAGGTGCGGGACGGAGTGTAAGCAAGGGAGGGAACAGGTAGGTGGCAGTTACTGGATGGAGTGTAAGGAAGGGAGGGAACTGGTAGGGTGGCAGGTACTGGACGGAGTGACAAGGAAGGGAGGGCACTGGTAGGTGGCAGGTACAGGATGGAGTGACAAGGAAGGGAGGGAACTGGTAGGTGGCAGGTACGGGACGGAGTGTAAGGAAGAGAGGGAACTGCTAGGGTGGCAGGTACTGGATGGAGTGTAAAGAAGGGAGGGAACTGGTAGAGTGGCAGGTACTGGACGGAGTGTAAGGAAGGGAGGGAACTGGTAGGGTGGCAGGTATGGGACGGAGTGTAAAGAAGGGAGGGAACTCGTAGGGTGCCAGGTACGGGACGGAGTGTAAGGAAAGGAGGGAACTGGCAGGGTGGCAGGTACGGGACGGAGTGACAAGGAAGGGAGGGAACTCGTAGGGTGGCAGGTACGGGACGGAGTGTAAGGAAGGGAGGGAACTGGTAGGGTGGCAGGTACGGGACAGAGTGTAAGGAAGGGAGGGAACTGGTAGGGTGGCAGGTGAGGGCCTGCAGATGGGGAGGCTCATTCACTCCTTTGCATTCTGCAGATGTTTATGGAGCACAGATTCCTGTCCAGAGAGAGCTTCTGGTCTAGCCAAGGATTATCCCAAATATCCTTTTAGGGAAAATGTCAACCTTGTCTCTTTATTCCTCATAGCTGGGACCACAGCTGCTGCCACGATCATTTTAAAAGGCAGTTTTAGGCCAGGTGTGGTGGCTCTTGCCTGTAATCCCAGCACTTTGGGAGGCTGAGGCAGACAGATTGCATGAGCTCAGGAGTTTGAGGCCAGCCTGGACAACATGGTGAAACCCTGTCTCTACAAAAAATACAAAGATTAGCCAGATGTGGTGCTGTATGCCTGTAGTCCCAGCTCCTTGGGAGGCTGAGGCAGGAGGATCACTTGAGCCTGGGAGGTCAAGGCTGCAGTTGTGCCACTGCACTCCAGCCTGGGCAACAGAGCAAGACCCTGTCAGAAATAAAAGGCTGATTTAAGGTTATTTATTCCCCTCTCCTTGAATGCCAGTGGACAATGAGTCATGAAAGGGCCTTAACCAGGTGGCAGAAGTCGAGAAGGGTGCGGGGGTGGAAGGGGACCCGAGGGCTGGGCTATCCCACCGTGCTGTCACCACCCCTGAATCCTGGACAGACAGCAACTGTCTGTCACCGCTGCGACTCCATGGTAACTGCAGTCTGCTCAGCATCTGGTGAATCGTCTGCTCAATATTTCCCCTTGTTGGGCGGCGGTGATGATGGCGAGCTCCTCCTGCTTTAAAATGGAGATGGAAGACAGCCATTTCTTTTCATTCTCCCACTGGCTGCTGCTTTTTTTTGGAGCTCAAATTAGCTAGCAGCATTTACACACCATTAGGCCCAAGCAATTATGATGACTGTGCTAAAAAAAAATCCATAAACTAGACAAAAGTAAGATCCTTCTCACAAACGCAGGATATTGGTATTTCTTGAACTGGGCTGAGCTCAGTAGGGAAATGACACCCTGATGGGCTTTCTCAAGTTGGAGCCAAGGCTGGCTGGACAAGAACAGCAAACACAGCTTCTGAATGATGGCAGGGAGCAGTCGGCTTGCCGCAATGTAGAGTTTCCTCTAAATTAAGATCTTCATCCATTCTGTAAACATTGAGCATCTACTCTGCACCAGGTAGTGCTCGAGGCACTGGGAAACATATCCCCACTGATTCAAGACAAAGTCCTTGTTTTCAAATGGAAGTGATGTATTCTATTAGGGAAGACAGAATATAAACAACTTCAACGTTGTGTATAATATCAGCAAGCAAAAACTGCCATGAAGAGTCAAAAAGCAAAGCAAGGGGCTGGACGGTGCTCAGGACAGACAGTAACTTGGGCAGAGGGTGTGAGCATATGGCACTGGGAAGGGGGTTCCAGGCTCCAGGAGCAAGTTGGTGGGCACGTGCATGTGAGGTGCAGAGGCTGGAGACGTGGGCAGCAGCCACTTTTGCCCTAGGATGGCCCCACAGACTACTGAGGTAGACACTCTACATGGCCAGGGACCAAGCGCCTCTTTATGACAATTATGAGCGTCACAGTCACACACATGGTGAGAAAAAGCTTGCTTTTGATAACTACTTGATTTCCAGCTCTGACTCCCCATGCTCCACGCTGTGTGGGAAGCAGCAGTGCAGGCATTTCTAGGTAACCTTGTCTAAGCCGTTTCCTTCATCGAGTTAGAGCTTCCCTCTCGCCCTGGGCTGTGTGTGCTTGCCTTCATCTGGGAAGACGCCTTGGTCCTTGATCACCTTCAGCTCGGTGGCCTCTGTGGAGAAGGGACCCCCCGGGCCCCCAGGTGCTGCTCACACAGTAGACATCATGGATCTGCATGTTGGCTCAGAAGATTTTGTGCCTATGGCAGCAAAGTGCTGTCCTCTTACAAAAATCAGTATTAGGACATTTCCCCAAGAGAAGGAAGGAGCAGTGGTGAGGACCCTTTCCCTGATTTGTACCTGAGTGTGCCTCTGGGCGCGGCTCAGGGAGAAGGAAGGAGCAGTGGAGAGGACCCTTTCCCTGATTTGTACCCGAGTGTGCCTCTGGGCATGGCTCAGAGAGAAGGAAGGAGCAGTGGAGAGGACCCTTTCCCTGATTTGTACCTGAGTGTGCCTCTGGGCGTGGCTCAGAGAGAAGGAAGGAGCAGTGGGGAGGACCCTTTCCCTGATTTGTACCCGAATGCACCTCTGGGCGCGGCTCAGGGCACAGGACATTTCCAGCTGCTCTTCTCTGACTGTCTGGGGCTTTGGACTGAGCAGCTGGAATCTGGTGACGGGGCTCCCTCTGTTTCTTGGCTGTTACCTGGCCTGCCTTGATTTCCACCAGCTGCTCTCATGCCAGCTGGGAGACGAGCTGTGTCCTTAGACTCGACCCAAGAGGCACAGTCCCATCCCTTCGCTCTCGGGTTCCTCCAAAACCCTTGGAGGGGGCAGGCTTCCCTCTCTGGTTGCCATCTGCTGTTGGAAAATCTCCTTTCCTCAGTCCAGACAGAATTCTCAGCTCTTCTCTGGTGGAAGGAAACTGGCTGCTGGTATCCTTCCAGATCTTTCTTTATACCCAGACTCAAAGGGGCTTTTCTCTTCCTGTTACTGTCTCTGCTCTGGCTTCACAAAAGCCTGCTGGCAGCTCCAGGTAAGAATCAGCTTCTATTTTCTGGGCTGTGCCAGGATCCCCAAGAGGGGCCCCAGACTCAGTGAGTGCAGGGTGGTGGCACAGCAAAGAATCGAGGGGGTACCTGGTGCGAATCCTGTAAGGATGACCATCTGTGACCGTGCTGTCAATCCTCCCAGGCCCAAGTGGTGCACACTGTGTACGTCGTCAGTGTATATCCTGCGTTTCCAGCACTCGCCGACGGGCTGACTGCTGCCTGAGTAGCAACTGGCCACTGTTGGGTTATCTGCTGATTTGGGAACTTTATAATTTGAAGGCTGTTCAGCTCCTTGAGGAGTCAGGAGTCTGGGACTGGGTCAGGTTCACCTGTGGATTCTCAGCACCTGGCCAACACGTGGCCCACTGTGTTACTCAGTACCCACTGAGAGAGAGACAGAAGTGGAGTCTTCCTCCTGCTTAGTTTCCCCATGGTGAGGTCTGGCTAGGCCAACAGCTACACAGCCTCAGTGCAAAGCCCTGACATGGTGATGGATGTAAGTGGCCTTGGCATCCATCCCCCTTGTCTTCCTCCTCTTCCCAGGGACTCCATCACTCTGACTACCTGCCGTCTCTTTCCCTGTCCATGGAAACTGACCAACCTGCCGCTTTTTATAGCAGTGGTTCTCAAAGTATGTTCGCAAACCTTTGCCACTGATTTCACCTGGAGACTCATTAGAAATGCACATTCTCAGGCCTCACCCCAAACCTATGAATCAGAAACTCTGTGGGTGGGCCTAGCAACCTGTGTTCTCTCCAGTCCTCCGGGTGATTCTCATGCCCCAACATTTGAGACCTGCTGCTTTGAAGGACGTTGGAGGCATCGTCTCCGCTCTGCTGCCAACAGGCTTGGGCACAGGGGAGGTGGGAGAAGCAGAGAGTGATGGAGATCGGGGCCCACGGAAGCTACTTCCTTGTCGTTTGGGGAGTTCTGAAATGCCCCCTGTGGTCCCACCTCGCTGCCCATTCATAACCCACAGGAGGTCTCTGGTTTCTTGTTGGCACGTGACCTTCATGACGGTAGTTTTCAGATCCTGAAGAACCTGAGTTGGAAACAATTCCTCATGCAAGGGGAGCCACATAGGTGTGCACACAAGTCTCCTAGGTTTGCACAGCCACAGGGTTCCGAGGCTTCCTCCACTGAATGTGGCTTAGCTCTTAGTTCACAACCAAGCAATCTGCCATGTCTTCAAACAATGAGAAGACAAGGGTGGTTTTCAAGAAGTGGCATTGAGAGAATGGATATGTGGCTCCCACACCCAGCAGGCTGCAGGACCGCCTCCCTTCCCCACTCCAAGCTCAGGCTTTTACCCAAACCCAAGCACCTCTGCTTCTTGCTCTTAGTTAACATCTTAAATTGCTGAAGCCTGCAACGCCTCTTGAAATTTTTCAGCAACAATGTCTTTCTTTTCTTCTTTCTTTCCCTCCCTCCCTTCCTTCCTTCCTTCCTTCCTCTCTCTCTGTGTCTCTCTCTTTCTTTTTTGAGACAGAGTCTCCCTCTGTCGCGCAGGCTGGAGTGCAGTGGCGCAATCTCGGCTCACTGCAACCTCTTCCTCTTGGGTTCAAGCGATTCTCCTGCCTCAGCCTCCCAAGTAGCTGGGATTACAGACACACACCACCCACGCCCGGCTATTTTTTGTAGTTTTTTTTTTTTGAGACAGAGTCTCCCTCTGACGCCAAGGCTGGAGTGCAGTGGCATGATCTTGGCTCAGGCTCACTGCAACCTCTGCCTCCCAGGTTCACGCCATTCTCCTGCCTCAGCCTCCCAAGTAGCTGGGACTACAGGTGCCCGCAACCACACCCAGCTAATTTTTTGTATTTTTTTAGTAGAGACGGGGTTTCATCGTGTTGGCCAGGATGGTCTCCATCTCCTGACCTCATGATCCGCCTGCCTCGGCCTCCCAAAGTGCTGGGATTACAGGCATGAGCCACCGCACCCGGCCTTTTTTGTATTCTTGGTAGAGACGGGGTTTTACCGTGTTGGCCAGGATGGTCTGGATCTCTTGACGTTGTGATCCGCCTGCCTCGGCCTCCCAAAGACAACAATGTATTTCTTTAGCTAAGGATTTTATCATTTTCCCTAAAAAATTAGGAGGAAAACATCCCAAACAACTCTCTTTATTACTCCTAATTTAAAATATTTCTGAGTATGTGAAATTTGCCAGTGTTCAGAGCAAACCAAAGTATAAGCCATATTTTCTTCTCTCTCTTTTTTTTTAAAAGCTAACAAATTGGTCTAGGTCTAGAATGGCACTTAAGGGAATTAGCTTTATGTTTACAGTGATTTATCCTGCCAGCTGTTCTTCATTTTCCTACTAAGACCTACTTGCCCTCTGCTTCTTGCTCTTTGCTGGTTAATACCATTTTTTAAAAAGGTTGCTAAAGTTGTAATGTCTGGCGACCCCCTGGCCCTCAGAAAACACGCTTCTCTATGAGCAAGACCCTCAGTGTCTGCACCACAGCATTTTAGAGGCTCTGGCTTGTGGGTGGGAGAGATGACAGATTTGGGGAATCATTAGGGGACCCTCAGAACACAGTTTGGGAGCAGTTGCCTGTACCAGGGTGCAAAGTTCAGGAGTCCCCAAGGCCACCCTCAATTCTGACACCCAGTGTAAGGTTGGGGCTCCCCACAACCACCCTCAGTTTGATAATCGGCTAGTAGGACTCACAGAACTCCGAAGAGCCTTTCTATGCGCAGTTCTATTACGGTGAAAGGATCCAGATCAAAGTCAACCAAAGCAAGAAGCACACAGGGTGGAGTCTGAGATGCCGGTGCAGAGCCTCTGGCTGTCCTCTCTCAGAGGGGCTGTGTGGACAGGGCCCATCTCTGCCTGCAATGATGAGACAACAGGCATGGAATAGTGCCAACCAGGGAAGCTCACCCAAGCCTCAGGCCTGGAGTTTTCACTGGGGTGGGTCATGGGGACACGTTGGCTGTCTCCACTGCTGGCCTGGGCCTGCAGCCCCTCCAGAGACCAAGCTGATCCTTGGGGCCATAACCCACATGGCCAGCACATACGGCCTGGCCGGTCCAACCCCCCCAGATAAGCAGAGAGACTCTTACCACGCAGACAGTTGCAAGGGCTTAAAGATGACTAGCAGAGGACAGAAGCCAGTCCTCTCTAAGGACACGGTTAATCCTCCACTGCACACGAGGCTACTCAAAGCACGTGCAGCTCAGCATCATGCAACTGTTTGATGCTGGTCCCCGATGAGATAATACAGAGATGGCATATGTGTTTAGAAACAGCTACAGCAACTGCACAGAGTATGTCTAACACATCTAATCATGAAACAGTGGGGCTTTTCGTTATCTAAATTTTTTCTGCAGTAATTAAAAAATTATATTTTATACAAATACTAATGTGCAATGAATAGGAATTTTTTAAAATAGTAAATACTCTTCCTTATCACTCATGGTTCAAGAAGGGCTGACCTCCACTCTGTGCCATCTCTGTCCCAGCCACCTCTGTGACTTTGGATATGACCTCTCAGCTCTCTGGTTTCCAGGGTTCTCTTTTGTAAGGTGGGGCAGGAATGGGTGAACTGAACAGTTTTTTCAGATTTTCTTTTTGACCGTGATAAGAAAATGTATCTATGTCATGACCCAGGACCTGTTTCTCCTTGTTCCAGGCAAAGCAGTTTGGCATTTCCTATTCTCATCCTTCTGTTCTCACCCCTTCCATCTAGAAAGAAGACAGTGGTTTGCGTCCTCTACGCTGGTTTTGTGACCCGTGGAGGGCATGGATCTGAGGTGGGAGACCCAGTTAGGTGGTCTTTAAAGTGATTTCCTGCCACTGGAGGGACCTTGAACAAGATTCCTGTGTGAGCATCCAGAGCCAGGGCGGGCCGGGCTGAGGTCTACAGATCATGAGCGTGTGCAGAAGTCATTATGCTCTTTCTGTGACTCGACTGAGCAGGGAGTTTTCTCCTTTTATTTCTTAGAATAAAAAATGTCAAAAACCTGAGATATTCACATGAGGGCGCCACTGCTTATCCTCCCCATCGTGGTGGATAGGAGCAACTCTCCACGTGGGATTCTCAGGGTGTGCCTGCGCCCCATGGCGGAGATTGCTCAGTCTGGGGTGACTTGAGGGCACGGTCCTGGCTTTGCAGCTCCCCTGCCTCTGCTCCAGGGCACCTTCATCCTCGCTTGCTACTGCAAACCACCTCAGCATCCAGTCTAGAGGCAAATCATATCTGGTGTCTTCTTGTGGGTTATATGGGCACTCATTGGCTTTTACATAAAATACTGAGCATTGAATGTAGTTCCGCTTGTTACCATGGGTTACAAAAATGGAAGCAGATTCTGTTTAAAAAAAAGAAAAAGCTCTTCTGCTCCCCTCTTAGAAAAAGCACCAACCCCCTAAACACTTCCAAGCGACTCGTCTTCTCCCTGGCAGGTGACGGGTGCTGAAGAAGGGGCCTGCGAAGACCTCTCAGAGCGGATGCTGCTCAGGATGAACTGACAAGGAGGTGTTTGGTGGGAACGAATGCCAGTCCCTTCTTTCTGATCATGCAGAATTTATAATAATGCAGAAATTAATAATGCAGAATTCAGCCGCATCAGCTGGAAGCTCATGTGTCAGTTCCTGCGAACATACAGTACCCCACTGGTCAGGAGGAAGTTCCCATCGCAGGGGAGCCGACATGTCCAGAGGTGACCGGCTCCCTTTCATGAGGTTCCTAGTTAACATCCTGTATGTTACGGAAGGGAGGGGTGTCTTGAGAAGAGCAGGGGACAGGCAAACAGATCCACAACAGCGTTGCAGGTGAACTGGAGGTGGGTTCTGTGCTTCATAAAAGGGCCCTTCACATTTACACCCTCAGTTACCGACCATCATGCTCTGGGATTGCGTTTTATTGCAGAAAGTCAATGTTCACCTAGATCTTAGGAGGACAGCTGCAGAAGGCAAGGAAACAGGAGTCCCGATAGGTAGCACAGCATCAGCTGACAGGGCCTCGCTGCAGCCTCAGCACTGCCGACCTGCGGTTGTTATCCAGGCACATGGCGAACCCGATTCGGCATTTCTATGAGAAGATGGGTTGGAAACAACCCTTGGTGGCCTCTGAAGCCATCTGTTCTCATTATCTCCAGAAAGTATGTTTTCTCGCACAGCCGCCACACTGACCCAACTGATTAAATTTCAATCCCAGCTACTCGGGAGGCCAAGGCAGAAGAATTGCTTGAACCCGGGAGGTGGAGGTTGCAGTGAGCCGAGACGGTGCCTTTGCGCTTTAGCCTGGATGGCAAAAGGGAAACTCCATCAAAAAAAAAAAAAAAATGTTTTTTTTCAATCCTCAGAGTAGATCTCAGAAAATACAGATGCCGCAGGCCAGGTGCAATGGCTTACGCCTGTAATCCCAACTCTTTGTGAGGCCAAGGCTGGCAGATCACCTGAGATCAGGAGTTCAAGACCAGCCTGGCCAACATGGTGAAACCCTGTCTCTACTAACAGTACAAAAATGAGCCGGTGTGGTGGCACGCGTCTGTAGTCCCAGCTACTTGGGAGGCTGAGGCAGGGGAATTGCTTGAACCCGGGAGGCAGAGGTTGCAATGAGCTGAGATTGCTCCATTGCACTCCAGCCTGGGCAACAGAGCGAGAGCGAGACTCTGTCTCAAAAAACAAAACAAAACAAAACAAAACCAAAAAACAAAACAAAACAAAAAAAACCTTTGCTTGTCATCATCTCCCTGGTACCTTTCCAGTGTGTTGAAGAGTTCAAGGAAAGCTTTCTAAAAGGCTTCACAAAATAATAATAATTGTTTTCAGCATGTGTCACCTAGGCATATTTCAAAGCATACTGCATGTTTTGATCCAGGATATTAACAACAAAAATGTGTCAGTCCCCACTGAGTCATCCATGTTTACTCAAGTTGGATTTAGCTGCAGAGTTATCTAGAATTTCTGGCAGAAAATCATCTCAGCTGAAATTCCGATAGGCTTTCAAGAAAAAGGAAATGTTCATTCTTTAAGAGATCCTTAAATACATTGTAAGGGAGATTTGAAAGATTTTGAAACCTCTGGAATTAGAAAATTTAAGGATTTCTTTGTTTTCTTGTTTGTTTGTAGAGATTTTAAAGAAATCAAATGAGCTCCATGTTTCTTAAGATGGATTTAATCTATCTGGTAGTGAGGCAGAAATAGCAGCAGCTAGGGAGTCCATTCTCCAGGGGGTTCTGGGGCTAGAGGGTCTTAGACCCAGGCTCAGGGCTCAGAACTCAAAGAAGTTTAGGGGTTCAGGAATGCTTAGGGTTGCTTAGGTCCTAGGACTATTAATATTATTTCAGGTAAACTATTTTGTGAACTGGTGTAGGGTCTAAAAGCCATTTATGATTTTTGTTTCCATGGGAAAATATATTCCAAGTTCCAAGCCAATTTATGGAATGTAATCTGTTGGTAGAGAGTATGCGTCATCTATTTTGCCATAGAAAATGCAGTATGAACATTTCACATGTGTTATAAAACATATATGTATTACAGCTTATAGTACAAAGAGCAATGCCCATTACTCAGAACAAATACTATGTCACATGTCCAACAAGTGTTTGTTAATGGAACTGGCTAATAGGTTTTTATTTTAAAATTATTTTTAAAGCATGCAATCTGCAAATAATCCAAGTTATCCTACTATTGATTTTATATATATATATATATTTTTTTTTTTTTTTTTTTTTTTTTTTTTTTTTTATGTGAGACGGAGTCTCACTTTTGTTTCCCAGGCTGGAGCGCAGTGGCGTGATCTTGGCTCACTGCAACCTCCGCCTCCCAGGTTCAAGCGATTCTCTTGTCTCAGCCTCCCAAGTAGCTAGGACTACAGAGACGTGCCACCACACCCAGCTAATTTTGGAATTTTTAGTAGAGACAGAGTTTCACCATGTTGGCCAGGCTGGTCTCGAACTCCTGACCTCAGGTGATCCGCCCACCTTGGCCTCCCAAAGTGCTGAAATTACAGGCATGAGCCACGGTGCCCAGCCAGATAATATATTTGTAAGTTCCATTATTCTGTTTTTCTATTAGAATTACATGAAATCTTAATTGACTTAAGACCCCAATTTTATCCCAAATTATCCACAAGAAGGGACAGGGAGCGTCAGGTGGCGTGTAAAGGTGAGTGAGGAGGTCTCATAGCACTGGGTAGCACTGGCTCCTGGCTCAGCTGAACCCCACACAGGGACTCACGTCACAGTAGGAGCCTTTCCTCACAGTTGGACATAGAGGGGAGTAAAAGCGGGGGGCGGGGAGCTTTTCTCTGAGGCCCTTAGGTGTCAGCATGAGGTCCCTGGGGGAGTTTGGGTCCTCAGTGCCTTAGAGGCTGTCTCTGTCACCCTGGTCACCTCTACCTCCCCCTTCCCGAGCACTGATGATACCCGGTGATGCAGGAGCCTGCCTGGCACTGTGCCACAGCCAAAACCCTCGAGCCATTACGGCGCTCTCAGGCATTACTGGGAGACAGGACATTCACATGAAGACAGAAACTACAGTAGGTGGTCTAGAAAAAGGATGAAATGTGTGAGGGAAATGTTCTGGGTGAGTGGTGATGTTTGCACAACCTTGCGATTATACTAAAAACACGGAATTGTACATTTTAAAGGGCTAATCGCATGGTATGTGAATTATATCTCAATTTTAAAGAAACGTGATGGAGCAAGTATTTGAGGGATTCAGAGGAAAGGGGGCCCTCAGCTCCTATGAAATGTGTTGGCAATGGGGAGGTAGGAAGGACTTAGACAAGCAGAGAGAGGCAGAGAGGGGCAGAGGGAGACGTGGAGGGTGGGAAGCACCTGGCGGGTTCTGCCAGGGAGGGAGGTGGCTGAATTGCCAGAGAGGGAGACAGGCAGAAGGGAAAAGAACGGAAACCATTTGGGGCCACATTATGGAGGCTTTAGATGCTGGTCTGAGGGGCACCTGGGGAAGAAAAAGCTGTGGATGGTCTGACACCTGGGATCTGATACGGGCCTGGTGATGGCTGGGAAGACACGTGCCTGGGTTGTACGGGATGGGCAGGAGCAGGAACATTCGGCAGGAGGAGAGCTCTTCACAGCCATCATAACATTTTGGGTTAGATGGTGAAGGTGGCGATAAAGTGAAGAAGGAGGAAAGATTCTGTGGATCCTGTAGAGGAAGAGTGACAGGGCTTGAGGCCCGACTGGATCTACAGAGTAAGGAAGTCGGGGCCTCTCCAGGGTTGTAAGCTTGGGGCTCTCCTGGGGAAGCTTCAACTAAAACAAAGGCCTGTTTGGGGAGAAAGATGTTGAATCCAATCTCAAGCATTTGGGTTTGGGGCAGTGATGGGATATGTAAGTGGGAACATGGAGCCAAGCATACCATGGCGAGCCCAGAAGTGGTCGCATTTGTGGCCAAGGAAACTAAGGCCCACGGGCTCTGTGACCTGCCTGAGGTTACAGAACTAGCTGCAGGCAAGCTGGAGCCAGATTCCTGGCTAAACCTCCTTCTGCTTAGCAAGCAGCTGGTTCAGCTGTGGGGCTAGTCCTTGGGAGGGTGATGGGCGCTGGAGAGTTGAGTCCACAGAAGAGGCAGGAGTAGAAGGCACTGGAGTGGCGAAGTCTCTGCAGGGGAATAGAGGAGAGAGCAAAGGCCAAAGGGCAGGGAAACAAGCCTTGCCATGTGTCCTCATTTGTGGGATGTGAGAAGGAAGGAGATTGCAAGCAGATGTCAGCTGGAATAAAGATAGCAGTGTCACCGAGGCCAAAGGGAGAGAGCATTGCTCAGAAGCATTAGAGACGACCAACTGCATGCTTGTCTGCCTCCTGCAATACAGCCAGTCACACGGATCCAGGGGCACGGGGTGCTCAACCATGTCAGATGCTTCAGGGATGTTAAAGAGAATGCAACCAGGCCACAGGATTTGCCACTGGAGATCATGGAGAGCGCATTTCAGAAGCATGCAGTGAAGGGAAGCTGACAGAGAGTGGGAAGTGAGGAAATGGAAGATGGGAGGGCAGGCCACTCTTGAGACGTTTGGCAATGAGAAGAATGAGCGCTTAAAGATGAACAGAGACAAGCCAATGAGAGGAATGAGTGCTTGAAGATGAACAGAGAGACAAGCCAATGAGAGGAATGAGCGCTTAACAATGAACAGAGAGACAAGGAAGATGAGTTTTTTTGTTGTTTTCAAAGTAGCAGTATGGTATGGTCGCCTACAGAAACAAACGGTGGGAAGAAATTGAAGATGCAAGAGATCATAAAAGAACTGGGTCCTGGGTCATGGAGGAGAGAAGGGGCTGGGTCCTGGGACCTGGCTCCTGGAGGAGAGAATGGCCTAAGTGCTGGGTCCTGGGTCATGGAGGAGAGAAGGGGCTGGATCCTGGGGTCATGGAGTAGAGAAGGGCTGGATCCTGGGGTCATGGAGTAGAGAAGGGCTGGATCCTGGGGTCATGGAGGAGAGAAGGGGCTCGGTCCTGGGTCATGGAGGAGAGAAGGGGCTGGGTCCTGGGTCATGGAGGAGAGAAGGGGCTGGATCCTGGGTCATGCAGGAGATGGGGTCAAGCCTACTTTAGCAGGTAGGAATGCTCTCTAAAGGGAGAGAACAGTAGATGGATGAGGCAGAACTTTTTAGTGGAGAGGAGAAGGATGATAGAGCTCTAGCTGGAGGGTGTCACTCTTGCACTAATGGAGGAGATGGAATTTTCTATTGTGATTATCTAGTGAATGCTCATTTTCCCCTTCTTCCTGACCAACAGAACTCCAATATTATGTGGAGCAGGAATGTGCCCAGCTAAAACATCATGCTTCCCACCCTCCTTTTTAGCCAGCAGTGGTTATGTGACTTAATTTCAATCATGGAAAAATAATAGATTGGGATTTCTGGGAATGCTCTTTAAAGGGAGCAGTCATAAGTGTCTCTACTCATTTTGCTCCTCCCGTTTCTCCTTCTTTCAGCATACAATGCCACACAGACCTACAGAATAGGTAGAGGGAACCAGGAGGAATAGAAATTCATTTGAAAGTCTCTTTTGGACAAGAATATGCTAGACTCATATGTACAGCTCATACGTACTTAATTGAAAACCTAAGGATATGGCTTTGATGGCTGGTGCTGTAGCAGCTGTACTGTGACCATGAAGTGACTTGAGGTTGAGAGCTAGTGCTAAGAATGGCAGAACAGAGAGAAGGAAGCCAGGACATTGATGACACTGCAGAGCCACCACAATGTCCTGGGATTGCCTTACCTCTGCACTTGTTTTGCACACAGAAAAGACATTTCTTTTCCTAAGCTGCTGTTATTTGGGGATTTTGCTATGAGTAGCCAAACACAATTCCTATCTGGTGAGGCTGATGTTTGTGTGTGTGCGCACTCATGCGTGTGTTAAAAGGTGGCATATAGAACATGCTGGATTAGGGACTTCAAATTTCTGCATTGCTCTAAAGTAGAACTGAAACAGTTGAGAACCACAGCTGAGGAAAGCAATCTGGATATCTATGATCAGACAACCCTCATTCTTATACAGATGGGTGTGCACACCGTGCATATTCACTGAGTGCAAGTCGATTCCCCCTTCCCTACATCTTGTTGACCAAGATGATATCTACCTTTTTTTTTTTTTTTTTGAGACGGAGTCTCGCTCTGTCGCCCAGGATGGAGTGCAGTGGCACAATCTCGGCTCACTGCAAGCTTCGCCTCCCGGGTTCACGCCATTCTCCTGCCTCAGCCTCTCCGAGTAGCTGGGACTACAGGCGCCCGCCACCACGCCCGGCTAATTTTTTGTATTTTTTAGTAGAGACGGGGTTTCACCGTGGTCTCGATCTCCTGACCTCGTGATCCACCCGCCTCGGCCTCCCAAAGTGCTGGGATTACAAGCGTGAGCCACTGCGCCCGGCTGATATCTACCTTATAAAGACTGAAATTTACATTTTATGCCATTAGCAGTTTTTATTGAAGGAGAAAAATGGTTTTTTAAATTCATCTCAGGTTTAAGATAAATTCTGCAAACATTGATTAAAACATGAAAGGCACTTAAATAAGCATACATATCTCTGAAAACATGAAATGTTATGTACATGTGTTCACCATTGTTTGGATTTAGAGCTCTGAATTCACTAAGAGTTTAAAATGCTTTTTTTTTTTCTTTTCATGCCAAAATGTTTGACTGTGAAATATCAACCCAGAATGCTCTGGGAAAAAGTTAGCAAGGCTTCAATCGTTTTTTTTTTTTTTTTTTTTTTTTTTAATTGCAGGCTAAAACCATCTCTATTCATATAGAACCCAGAAAACATGTCTCCTTGGACATGCCATGTGGCCTCTCAGTTTCACCAGGCATCTTGAAACATCGAGGGCAAGTAAGAGAGTTGTTCATTCATATCTTCATCACCAATATCAAGTTTCTTTTAAAAATTCAATACTTCCTGGGTAGAAAAGTCTCTGCAATAGCACAAGATGCTTGTCTGCTTTTCAATCCATTCTGTGTGTAATTCCTGGGGTTTATGAGATCGAAAAATAACTCCAGTTGTGGCTATTTATCTAGTTTTGTGGCAGCTGCAAATTCGGTTGCTCCAGAAACCGTCTAATCTTCAATCTCCCAACTTTTAATGGCTGGATTAATGGACTAACCACTTACATGTGAAAATCCATCTTGGCTCTATTATCAGGACCATGGACAATGGGCAGATGGACAGAGGATTTACTGATTTACAAAGTATTACCATCTTTGACATTTATTTGAAAAAAAAAAGATGCTTCAGATCGTTTAATATTACAATGATAGTTTTATGAGAGAGAGAGAGAGAGAGAGACGTTTTAAGGGAACAAATGAGAAGCAGTTTTTTTTGGTTTTTTTTTAATGAGGTACCTTGGAAAACAGCATACAACACCACACGCAGATCTCCAGAATAGGTGGAGGGGACTGGGAGGAATACGAATTCATTTGAAAGTCTCTCTTTTGGACAAGAATATGCTAGACTCCCACAGCTCATGTGTACTTGATAGCAAACGTAAACATCGGTTTGATTTCGGCTCAGCTTCAAAACAGTAGTAAGGCATTAATTAGAAAAGAGTATTTAATATTTGTTCTCCTCTATTCTTTTCTTACCTGGTCAAGAACTAAATGAACTCAATGTATTCTTGTGGATGAATGAAGGGCAACTCCTTCTAGGAAGATTCCTTATAATATTAACGCAAATCCCTGATCCCTTCCAGTGAACTCAAGACCCTAAGCCAAGGCTAAGAAGCAGTTGGTTCCTGGCACGAAGAGGATGGTTGTAGGCTGAGGTCTGAAGCGAGAAGTCAGGTTACAGAGAAGCGTTTGCTGCAGGGTAGTGGGGTGGGCAGAGACCTGAGACCCTCGGGGAGTAGCCCGCCAGGCTGTGCCCTTCAAAGCCTCTGACCAGTTCTGGTTCCAGCATTTTCTGGGTGATGCCATCACAAGCCCCTGTGTCAAGGACACCTACTGCCAATTTTGGCAAGTTCATTTTTCTTGCTGTTGAGTCCGACAAGAAGGCCCAGGCAGTGAAGAGCTTGGGAGTTTTCAAAGCCACAGAGGGCCTGGCCCATCAGGTCTCCACAGGAACAGGGCTCATAAAATGGGTTTGCTCCTCACTTGGAACCACAGCTGGCAATCCTAGACAGAGCAGGTGAAGGCCGCAGTAAGCTGGGGGGTGGCGTGGAACTCTGAAAAGACTCCTCCCTTGTGCCATTCTGGGCCAGAACAGAGATTTCGCATTTTGCTGGCTTAGGGTGGGGACATGGCATTGTCCTCACAGGCTGAAATCATCACATGTGAAAGCTGGAATGAGCCTCTTTTGATTGGGCATAACGCAATTGCTGGGCCAATTTCTGCAGAACAGAGTGACAGGTCACTGTGCCCTCCTGGATGCAGGTTGTCCGCCGCCTTCCTGCAGCATCCCCCTGCTTCCTGGGGCCCTTCCGGATGCAGGCTGTGTGCTGCCTTCCTGCAGCATCCCCCTGCTTCCTGGGGACCAGGGCACTCACGCTCAGTTCAGCCTTCAAGTGCCAGGAAGCCTGTGGTTCCCTGGAGCACTCCTGGGAGAATGAACGCAGATGAATTTTTAAACAGCAGAATGAGTGTGTGTTTGTGTGTGTTTGATAATGGTCCAAGCTTTAATAGCACGGTAAAATATTTATTTTACTTTTTATAGCTAGCATGTAATCGATCGCTAACACACTGAGAGAAGTTAGAAACACCAACGTCTACTCAGCCACAGCTAGAAGGAACCATTCAACATTTATAAACATAAGTATATATATTTATGTACATGTCACATATATGTTCATGGGAAATGCAGAGCCATCACCTCGCCAGGTGAGCCGCCCCTCTGACCATCCCTCCTGCCCAACAGAAGTGGGCGCCCCAGGGGACATCATTGCTCATTCCTCTGACGCTGGGTTTCTTTTTCGAGCCACAGAGGACAGGGCTGTCGGCTTCTCTCTGGTTTTGGTTTTTAAGACATTAATTATCTAGCAAATTGACCCATTCAAGTTAATCTCCCTCTTGACGCTGAATAGCCTTGATTCATTTCACCAAAATTCCCAATCCCCTATTGGATAAATGATGCCAAGTGTGTACCAGGGACAGGGTTGGAGGTGGGGAAACTGATAATAAATATTAAGTAAATATCCATTACGTGAAGACAAATGAGTCGTGATCCTGGCTTCTGGGAATTTTTCATAGTGAGGTGGGAAGAAGGGCTGGTCACAGGAGAGCAGCAACCACTGAGTTAGGAAATGTTAGAAGCGGGAGGCCTTTGAAGACCATGATCTTGCTTTCCAGGGGAACGAGCTGGGAATGGACTGGGCCACACGTGGGACCGGAGTGAGGGCTGAGCCGGATTCGCGGTCACCCATGGAGCACCGTTCTCATCAGGGCCAACTCCTTCCTGGGGCCTCTGAGGAGCAGGTGGAAGGAGGCAAGGAGCAGAGATGGTTTGGGAAGTTGTGGAAGCTCCTTTGTGGGGCTGTCACTTTGGGCTCACAGGTAGCGTGGACGAGGAGAATCCCTGTGAGTTGGTGCCTGTGAGCGTGTGCGGTTGTGTAAGGAGGGCACTGCCTCATGAATTACAAATTGCAGGTGGGTACCAGTAGTTAGGTGGTTCAGAAAATCAAAAATGGCTACATAGAATGGACCTATTCCATTTTCTATACGTGCACGCAGCGTGACAATAAAGATGGCTTGAAGATGTCACAGTGCAAGAACTCTGCAGGCCTTTTCAGCATGAATTATTTTGTGACCTGTGAATTGCCTTCATTCCAAATAAAACTTGTGTGCTTTTCTCTTTCCTATCTTCTTTTCTTTCATGTAAAGTGGCAACTCTTTCTCAGGAGAAATAGTCTTTTTCCACAAATGCAAATCATTTGGGGTTACTTGTATCAGTGGTCAGTGTGCCTTGTCTTTCATATGGTTATAAGGAGCAAGGCCATGGCTTTGAACTTGAGTAGCTTTAGCTGTTAGATTTATGGTCTGGAAAGAAGTCAGGAGAGGAGTTGCTGTGTCCCCGGCGGCTGCCTCCATAGTGACACACTCCCTAAGTCCAGAGCCAGTTCGTTCCCTTCTAGGTGACCAGTGAAAGTGAACAAAGTGGTCATTTTCTTAATTTCATTCTGATTAGTGTCTAGGGAAGGATGATGACCTACATAATCTCCGCCTAAACTGTAAGCCGATTTCTCCTCCTCATTTTCTGATACCTTTACTAGGACCTCAAGTTGCACTTCTGGGATTGAGTGACACGTTAACACGGAAGGAAGCCCAGAAGACGCCCGACAGAACCCCTTCTCCCTGAGCGTCCCCTCCCCTCTCCCTACTTCCGATCAACTGTTGCGCGACAAACCGCAAATGTATAGCAAATTCCACTAAGATGGTGTCAAAAAGAGATAAAGAAAAAAAATGATGGAAAGCTCGCCTCTTATCTAAGAAATCATTCTATAAATATCTCCCAGTTCAAAGATTTGACTTTTGGTTATTTGGGGACCATTCCTCACTAGGGATATTTCAAGAAAAACTCTCCCCATCCCGATGGTTTTGTTTTCATTTATGCTATTAAGGATAACCGTACGCAGATCCAAAATAACAGAGGACGTCATTTTATTGGCTGTCCACGGGAAGTTTCATCACACACGGAGGTGAAGACTGTGGGGGGGCGCCACACAATACCTCAACACAAGACCTCATTGAGTGGCCAAACAGAAGGTGAAGTGACACCCGACACGATGGAACCCCAGCCGCCCTCTGCAGCCCCAGTGCCACCTCTCCACAGACGCTGAGTGATGACACTGTCCATTAGTCTCGGTTCGTTGCACTGTCTTCCAACAAAACAGCACTTAAAAATTCACAAAATTAAAAAATGAAAGAAAAAGAAAGCAGCACTTCCTCGGAAATAGCAACACCACTGTAACACAGACGGCAGCGTGGCATGCAGATCCACACCTGGTCGGTTTTTTCCCTTTAGGATTTTTTTTTTAATTAACAAATGGAATGGCAGGTCTGTTTCAAATATTAGTAGCATAACACGTAAGTGCAATTGCAGTCTGGCCACAAGCATCAGAAGCCTTCTGTGTGTCTGTCACAAGGGCGGGCAGATACATTCCGATTCCACCCCTGGAGGGTCACCAAAAGAAAGCAGCCACTTTTCTATTTCCATTGTTGTCAAAGCACTCAGGTTGGGGAAGAAAATTCAAATGAAACCAAGCTCTCAGCATCCGGGGCCGGCCACCCTGTGCCATCCTAAGTGGTCTCTGTACCCCAGACCTGGGGCTGTCATCTCCACCATGGCATTGGCTGGGAAAGTCGCTGTGGGGCACACCCCTCCACTCACTCCCGCTGCCCGTGGAGGAGCCTCTGGTGCCCGCCGGCCCGGGGCCACGCGGGTCACACGGAGCTGAGCTTCACCAGGCCGCGCACAGAGTCCTCGTGCAGGGAGTCCTGGCTGGCCAGGCCCAGCACGTGCATGGTGCGGCTGTGCGCCAGGGGGCTGCCCGCCGCCAGCAGCCTGGGGGGCGAGGGCGCCTCATCAGGCGTCAGGAACTGGTGGCCCATGTGCTCATCTTTCCGGGGCATCACGTCCGCGAGCGTGGCCTCGGCGAGGTTGGGCATGGAGGCGGGCGGTGTGGGCGGGCCCAGTGTGAGGCTGGCGCAGGGTGTGCCCAGGCCGGGCTTCCCGGGCAGGTGCAGCTCGTCGCTGGTGAGGCTGGGCTCGCTCTGCAGCAGGGGCGTGGCCGCGGCCTGCAAAACGAATTTGGTGCTCTGAATGCACTGGTCTTGGTCGCACTGGAGAGCGGGAGGCGCCAGCAAAGAGAAGGTGGAGAGGAGGGTCAGAGGTGGGGAGGGACGGGGACAGGGCATGGGCGGGGAGGGCGGGGTGCGAGAAGAGAGAAACCGTTAGTGACACCTCAGTCAGCCAGGCAGGGAGCGCGTACAGTGGCCCAGGTGCATTGGGAGAGACACCCAGCGCCTGGCGCTGCAATCACCTCTGCTCAAATGAAGTCACCACAGGTGCCCGGTCATAACATGCAGCCACTGGTCATGAAGCCAGTGGCCTTGGTTCCCCATTTAAAGGACATAATTAAAAAAATCTCTTGGACAGAGTCACAGGCCATCTACAGCAGTGGGTGGCTGTTTCTTGTATGCTGAAAACCATTTTTTAAACCACATTGTTTTAAAAATACAGGGGTTGTACACCCATGTTCATAGCAATGTTACTGATAGTAAGTCAAAAGTCCAAAGCAGCTCAAGTGTCCACTGATGGACGACAGCAGGGACAAGGTGCGGTGTAGACACACGGTGTTACTGATTCAGCCTTAAAAAGGAAGTGCATTCGGACACATCCACGAGATGGGTGGACCTTGAGGACAGCATGCGAATAACTGTGTGATTCCACTCATACGAGGTCCCTGGAGGGTCATGTTCTTAGAGAGAAGGAAGAATGGTGGCTGCTGGGGCGGGCGGCGGGAGGAAGAGGGAGCTGGTGTTTAAGGCATGCAGCGTTCCAGCCGGGGAAGATGAAGAAGCCCTGGAGATGGGTGGTAGTGGTGGTTACAGAACATCATCAGTGGACTTAATACCACTGAACTTATACCTACAAATGGTTAAAGTGGCAAATATTATGCTATGTCTATTTTACCACCAAAAAAAGAAAAGAGTGTTTGGCAAAAGCCTAGAATTCCCTACTGCTAAATTTCCAACAGCTTCAAGAGCCATTCCCGAAGGCTCTGTGGTCTGAGCATGCCCACATTTGAGAAGACATTTCCTATTCTTCCACACGTTCTTAAGTCACATGACATCTGCCTCGTGTCCTCTGTTTCCCTTCGCTCAATGGGCAAAGAAGATGGTGTAAGCACATTTCCAGCCTATACGATGGGCACCCCTGCTAGCTCTGCAAACCCTCTCCTCGAACTACGGGCAAGTTTCAGAACAGCTAGAAGAGACTTCACAGGACTTGGAAATCTTCAACTTGAGCCCGTGCAGTACCTTCTCAGTGAGATTCAGGAGCAGTGTTTTGATGGGAAGGAGGAGGAACAGGCATGGATATTAGGTGAGCAAATTGGGATTCTGTGCTCAAGCTATAAAGTGGCTGCTCCACTCCATTTCTGTAGGAGTTCTTAGAACGAGCCTGCTTCCCCTCTTCACAAATGAAGACCCTGGGGCACAGATGGGTTGGACAGCTCGATCAAGACCTTACAGATGAAAGTAAGGGATGGATCCAGGATTTGGAGCTGGGGTAGACCTCTTTCCACTATTCCACATTGGACACAGCAGATGCTTAATAAATGTAATTTGGCTTTTTATCTTCTCCTCTTTATCAGAAGGCTAGAGTTACTGAAGAACCACTCACCAATGGCTTTGTGATTTAGGTGCTCCGACCTCTTCTTGATAAGAGGCTCGCACAGAACTGCCATTGCTCATACCTCTGCAGCCACAGAGCGGTGCAGAGCCAACATGCACAACGCCGCCTTGAGGGGAGGGAGGAAGTTCACCCAAAGCTGCTGATCCTAAGGTGCTTATTTCATGCAGTGCACACTTCCTTCCCAGCCTCATGGGTTTCTTTCTAAAATCACAAGTACTAGGCAGGCCACCCCCGAGCCACCCTCCAGCCTAGAAGAGAAGGTTGAGGGGCTGCAGTCTTCAAGAATCTGCAGGCTTTAGATGCTCAGAGATTAGGTCCTAGGCAAGAGTAAAGCTCATAGTGGAGCTATGAAGAGGACAAGCAAGTCTCACAGAAGATCCTTGCTTTTCTGTGGCTTTAGCCCAGGCAGTGGAATTGCAAAACACTGAGAAGCTGGGGAAGGCTTGGGAAAGAAAGGTGCCAAAGTGCGGGGGAGGGGAGGGGAGTGGGGTTATTCGGAGGAAAGGAAAGGCCATTAGAAAGTACTTGGAAAGCCGGGCGTGGTGGCTCACGCCTATAATCCCAGCACTTTGGGAGGCTGAGGCAGGCAGGATCACCTGAGCTCAGGAGTTCAAGACCAGCTTGGGCAACATGGCAAAACCTCATCTCTACAAAAAATACAAAAATTAGCTGGGCATGGTGGCACACAAATATAGTCCCAGCTTCTCAGGAGGCTGAGGTAGGAGAATCACTGGAGCCCAGAAGGCAGAGGTTCCAGTGAGTTGAGACTGTGCCACTGTAGTCCAGTCTGGGCGACAGAGCAAGACCCTGTCTCTAAATAAATAAATAAATAAATAAATAAAAAGTACTTGGACGGGGCTGACTGCAGCGTTAACAATCCTTTAATGCATTCATTTTCCCCCTCATCACCAAAATCATTTGTGCCACAGTGGTGCTTCTCCAAGCTGTCAGGTGGGCAACAGAGTAGCTGTCTCTGCTCTTGCAGGGAATTTCAGCTCAGGGTGCAGGTCCCTTCTGGTGGGGGCTACTGAGCAGGAGGCTGTCAGGCTGCAGACAGCTGTGGCCTGTGTAGCTGCGAGCGCTCTCCCATGCTGTCAGCTCTGCTCAGGACATAGGCTCAGTCTTGACAGGGCAGAGGCGGAGGCAGGGCAGCCTCACTGATTAAACATCGTCTTCTGGAAACTATACCAGGGTTTGGACAGACTGTGCTTTGCAAAGAATGTTTTATGAACATCACCGTTTTGTATTCTTACTGACAGAGGCAGCTGAGCCGCAGCGGCACTCCCATTTCCTGTAACTCCGCACAGCCTCCAGCAGGCCGGGCCTGGGAAGGAGCCCAGGGCGGAGCTGCCGCTTCAGAGAGCTCGGCTGGCAAGCCAGCGCCCTTGCTGGACCAAGGCATCTTGTTTTCAAGCTTCCCCTCTGGAGCCCTCACTCATCCTAATGCTTTCTGTCCACACAATACCCCCTGGCTCTAAGGAACAAGGAAATTGCAAATTAGATTTGCTTGTCTCTGTTGACCTGAAGAAAGCCTTTTCCACTGAAGGCTAATTGGCAAGTTCTGTTTTAGGGTTCAGCCCAAGTACTTCTGACCGACTCTCACAGACTCACAGAAAAATATGTTCGAGGGTGGAGCTGGAAGAGATGGTCAAGGTCACACAGTAGGAGCCTGAGGGCAGAGGTGGGCTCCTCTCCTCCCAACCCTCTCTGTCTCTTTCACCTTCCCTCTGGGAAGAGGTGGGCTCGCCTCAACCCTCTGTTTCTTTCAACTTCCCTCTCTGGGGAGAGGTGGGCTCTCGTCCACTCTCTGTCTTCCCCCCCTCCGCCCCCTCTCCTGTGCATTCTTCTACTGTGCACTACTCCATCAGCTGCTGGCCCTTTTCCTCTCCCCGATCACCTCTCTGCCACCTAAGCCTGCAAAGAGCTCCCGCACACCCATGAGAACCTTCTCGGATAAGATGGCTGTCAGCAGTGGTCGGTTAAGCTTCTGAGAGCCTGTGTTCCCTGTTGGGGCTGATGCAGAGATGTGTGCACCTTCGGAGACTTCCATTTGCAAACATCCCTTTGCTAACTTAAAACAAAGATAACAGCCCTAGAGGCGGCTTTACTGGGAAGCTAATGATGCTTCAGGCTCCTTTACTTACACAGCCTCTTTCCAAGGCCTGGTTCTCTGCATATTGTTTGTTTTTTCTTAAAGGGGGTCTCCTATGGCACGGTTCAGACCGCTCCAACCCTGGCCCACTCCAGCACACACCTATTGGTGCTTTGCCATGCTCTACCTACGACTCGTTAAGAACTGTAGCAAACACTATGTGGGCCTCACTGGCCAGGACCTTGTTGGAAATGCTCTTGAGTTTGTCAAGGGTAAAGCTTAAGGACTTGAAGAAGGTGTGAAATAATATTTGTGGAAGAAAAAGTTTAGCCTAAGCTGTTTAATTTTTTTGTTTTGTTTTTTTGAGATGGAGTCTCACTCTGTCACCCAGGCTGGAGTGCAGTGGCATGATCTTGGCTCACTGCAGCCTCTGCCTCCCGGGTTCAAGCGATTCTCCTACCTCAGCCTCCCGAGTAGCTGGGACTACAGGCATGCACCATCATGCCTGGCTAATTTTTGTATTTTTTTTTTTTTTCGTGGAGATGGGGTTTTACCATGTTGGCCAGGCTGGTCTCAAACTCCTGACCTCAAGTGATCTGCCTTCTTCGGCCTCCCAAAGTGCTGGGATTACAGGTGTGAGCCACCATGCCCAGCCCGTAAGCCATTTAATTTAAAACATCTATATAGAAGTCACTCAGAAATGTTTTCCAAATGACTCTTTGGAACCCTGACTTATCTGATGATAAGCACCTCTTCTACACAGATTTGTTTAAACATCTTAAAAGATGACTGTCTCTCTAAGTCTAGCTATGGGTGTTTCCCCTGATAGAGGGACTGCTTTTGTATTAATAATGAACCTACTCTGTGCCCTCCCCAGCTTTCCTGCTGGGGTGATAGCAGGGGGCAGGGGCACTGGCACCAGGCACCTAAGTATCTAAGTCCTGCGTGTAGTTCACAGCTTTGAAAACACTTTGCCACATTCAAACTGATTTCCATTTAGAAGGCAAATCTCAGTTGGGGCACACCGGGACCAGGCTCTGTTCTGCAGGGTGTCACCCAGCTAAATCTCCTGTTGGCTCAGAAGAGAGCGCTGGCGTGGACAGAGCAGAATTTTGTCAGATTCCAACCAAGGGTAGTGCAATGACTCTACTGACTGGAATTTACAATTCTCATTAAACACTTTCAAAACGTCGCCTGTTTTGAACATATGCTTCTTAGAAAAAACTTAGATATCAAATGACTCAGGGATACCTGATTTTTTTAAAAGAGCTTTTCCTAATTTTCCACTCTGCCAGAATTCCAAGGACGATGGGTTCATAAACCTTCATGGCTGTGATTCTCATTTGAGAAAGTCATGGAGGAAAATGGCCAATATTTTCAGGGTTACTGTGGAGATGACCATGACAAATATTCTTACACTTCTCTCTCTTTTTTTTTTTTTTTAAACCTTTGCTTCTAATTCTTATTTGCCCATTTCTTGTTGACTTTTCTACTTAACTTTCTTGCTCTCTGGACTCACCAACTCTCTTCCCCTCTATCCTTTTTCCCCATTGATTTCTCTCCCATTTCTCCTTTTTCCGTCTTCTCTTTTTCTTCTTTGTCTCTTCCTTTCTACCTCTCTCCTTTTTACTTTGACCCTTTTTCCCTCCACTACCCAGCCTTCCTGGCTGTTCATTTGAGGACCCTTTTATCTTCCACCAGTAGAGGGAGACATCACCGCTCGCTTTTTTCTCTTACAATTTGGTGGCTGTGCACACATCCCGGCTAACATCAAGAAGCCGCTGGTTACGTTTGAATTGATCTAACCAGTTATATAATCCTAAGGAAAAACAGCTGATCACTTAGATATCTGACAGTGACAGTCCATCTACTCTGAACAGCAAACTGAGATACTCATGTTTTTATTCCAAAACAACCTTTTAAAAGTTCATATGTATCATTAGGTTGAATCATATGACATTACCAATTTTTAAGGTCAAAAATTGGTCGAATGCTGGATACTAATAGAATAGAATCTTGATTTCTTGTAAGAGTGTCTATGAAAAGACCTTTCTGCTGGCAGCATAAAATTCCCACTGTCTGGAGTGCTGGAGCTTTTGCTGTCATTGCAGTAAGTCACTGTGACAGCTGATTTACTGCCCAAATGAAGTGTCAGCATTTAACTTGCAAAGAAGTTTATGGCTTCAGATGTCTGGAAGTCACACACATTAGCACTTAATGTTACAATTTAAGAATGCCATAGAGATCATTCCTGTTTCTGCAGATTCTCAAATAAAATTGCTCACGTAGGAATACATTTTATTTTACCCTAGCTGACTTCTTGTCTGAAAAAAACGAGTGTACCGATGCTACTAAAAGCAAAACTAGGAGCTTTCTAGATGGTCTGTGTACAAATTAAGTATGAGTGAAATTATTTATTTCTTTTGCTCCAATTCTGTCAAAAGCATTAGAGTTAGGCATCATTTATTTCTGCTTGGCTGTGAAGCTCTGTTCTGGGGTCTTATGAATGCTTATTTACAGTTACAGAAACACCACAATATTCTAAAGTCCACCTAAAATGCAGGTGCAGGTTGGAAGGAGAGCTTTTTTGTATTCTTTTATTTAACATTATCATTTATGTTTGCCTAAGTTATTTTTTTTCCTACTACATTTGATTTTTCAGATTACATGGAGAGTTCTTCTGCAATACTAGCTTAATAAATCATGCAACTGCTGGTTTAATCTTGTTTTGATACTGGATTGGGGTATTTAAAATGTTAGGTTAAGTAAATGTAGTAAATGATTTTGTAAAAACAAAATTGTAGCAATTAGGTACCATGTTACTATCTTTGCATTTAGCATGTGATTCCAAAGGACCTTTGCAGCAACAAGTGCCAGATATAAGCATAAATGATGACACCAATGCTATACAAAAGTTATATTATTTGACAATCAAATGAGGTGTGCACACTAAAAAGTGGATCGTAACTGTATGTCATGAGTATGTCATGCATATACATTGTTTTAGATAGAACTTCAATGTTAGCTAATAATAAAAGCCAATAATGAGGGAAGCAGGAATAATGAAAATGTGGTCCCCAGCTGGCTCTGGGTTATCTGCACATACTTCCAGTATGGCTCCTTGGAGTTTCATAGGAGTTCAGATGGCAAGAGACACCTGTGGTCACACCCATCATCTTATTGCTTTAGATGTCACATTGTTGCTTCTCTAACATTTTCTTCCTTGAGAATTTATAGTAGAGAGAAAATCTCATAGGCACTGACTAACCACCCCCATCCCCCACTGGTGAGAGAGGGTACGCTTATACTGAATTTTCCCATTTTTGAGATAATAAATAAGACCTCAATAGGTACTTTGATGCCAGCTTTCTATCAATATTTATCTAATTTTTTTGACCTGCAATATCAGGGTGCTTATCTAGACGTAAAATTATAAAGCATTTATCTCTAATTTCTAAAGTATTGCATATTTCCTTAGGAGCATTTTTTCTATCATTCAAGAAATACCTTTCTTATCCGGATACTGGTCCTAAAATAAAATGGCAGGCAAAAATTTGACCAAAGATACCTAGGGCCTCTTTCCCACCAGGCTTTCTCTCCTCTGCAAATGAACATGCTGAGTCTGATGCTAAATCTGTCTCCAGAGGCAACTCCTTCAAAGTAAACACTGGAAACGGCTTTAGGTCAGAGTAGTCACACCCCACGGCTAATTCAGTGTTTATTGTTGGTAGAGTGAGTAGCAAACAACCCATGCCTGGAACATATGGCAACATGGGTTGTAACATGTCCTCTAATTATAGAGACAAAGCTTCTACTCCCAGGAATGATGGAGAATTGACACCGGACCAGCATTCAGCCTGTATATAAGGGAGTATATGAAACTGGCCAAAGTACAGGAGACAAATGGTTTCCAGTAGTGCACAACAGGCAATGCAAGATTGTAATCCCTGAGGAAAGGGAAACTCACAAGGTAAGCCCCACAACCAACCAGTTCTTTTCTTGGGGAAAGTTCCCCAACCATTGCACAGAGCAGGAGTCTGAGCAGACCATAGTCATTCAGCTATAGAGAAAACAGAGGTCAGAGTACGAGAAAGCTAAAGTGGCTGGATCTCCAGGGCAAGAAACTGGAGAAGAGGATGCCGTTCAGAGAGGGAGGACCAGAAGTCCTAGTGGGGGTTCCAAGGGCTGTAGCCAAGGGCTGTGCTGGGCATGTGCAGGGTGAGAATCCCCTGCCCCAAGGCTTATAAGATAGCAGTTGCAATGCGGTTGAAAGAGAAATAGAGATACTCGAGGTTGAGAAAAGTAGTGCATTAGGGACAGTAATGTCATGAACACCTCCAACACATTGTTAACATCCCTGGGATCCCAAAGACATCAGAAAGGCTGTGCCTTAGGAGTAAGAATCATGCCCTAAAGGAAGACCCTAGGCCCATCCTAACAAAGCTTGAAACCAAACAATCTTCAGAGAAGACAGAATTTGGAGGTTGAGTTCCAACAAATTAAAGAAGTCTGGAAAACACTTTGAACCTTCCACAGATCTGTACTAACAAAACATAATACAAACCCACACACATTCAAGGTGACTAGCCAGTAACTGAACTGCTTGATGTAACAGGGGCAACATTCTTTGGTGTAAGATAACAAAATCCAGAGTCTCCATACCACATATCTAAAATGTCCTGTAGTCAATAAAATATTAATAGACATACAAAGAAATGGGGGAAATATGATAGAACCAAATCAAAATTTTATAACTAAAAAGTACAATAAGCAAAATGAAAAATTATCTGGATGAGGTCAGCAGTAGATTGGATATGGAAGAAGAATCAGTGAACATGAAGAGAGATCCAAAGAAATTATCCAGTCTGAAGAGCTGAGAGAGAGATATTGAAGGAAAAAGCACAGAGCCTCAGGGGCCTATCCTCTGGGCAGATTTTCACAGGGGAGCGTGGGTAAGGATAATGGGTTGTGGGGACTGAAAGCGTGTGGTTGAAAATCACTTTACACACAGTCAGCCCCTGTAGATGTTTCTTTATTGACGTGCATAGCATAGGGTTAAAAGCATGGGCTCTGGGGTCAAATTAGGATGTTTCTGTTAGAAAATTGTACTTAAGCTCTCCCTCCTCCGGTTTTGTTAATCTATAAAATGGAGATGGAGATAATATTAGTAGCAGGCTCAGAGGGGTGCTGTGAGGGTTAGCAGAAGTTACGTACATGGAAGGCTTGGAACAGCACGTGGTATGTCCATGTGGTATAGTCTGGGAAGTGCCGAGCCCCGTGTGGGTATGAAGGTGGATGAACTGCAAAGAGGAGAGTTGGGAAAGGGCATCGGGCCTCATGTTCTGTTTAGCGCCAGCTCTGCTTGTGTGCTTTCCACAGTCCTATGGTCCCCACACCACAGAAGCCCATAAAGAACCAAAGCAACAGAAAGGCCTGTTCGCCAGGTGCCTGAATGGCCGGTAAATGTACAGTCCAGTGGAACACTATCTGCTGGTGATATTGGCCTGTTGATTAGACACAATGGGCTCAAAGCCCTGATGACAGAGAAGAGTCTGCTGGAGGGGACCTCCACTGGGCAGGACCCTGAAGGTCCATGTTTGGCCCTTGCCACCAATGCTGAAGTCCTCTGCCCAGCATTGCTAGGAGATGCTCCCTGACCCAAGTCTGACATCTCTGGGTGGGGACTCCTGTCCACTAGGAGCTCGGGGTCCTGGGCTGTTCCCTCTTGGATTGAGTAGAGTCTGAATCCCAGGCCCACTCTCTGGTCCTAGTTGTGACCTGTGGGGCCACACAGAACACATCTCATCCTCTCCTGCAGATGTTCTCATGGCACTTGGGGTGCTCCCACAGGGGGTAGAAGCCTTGAGACCAAAAGGACTTCTTCCAGAAGCAACCTGGGTTTCTCACAGCAAAGGCAGTGTGGGGAGGGCATGGGACTCCAAGCTAATTAGACTTTTAAATTTATCCATCTATAAGCAACTTACTTTGTAACTGGTAATGATTTCCATGTAATCATATGTGTGCTTGGGGATTCTGATGAAGTAAGAAAAACCCAACCTACAAATCATTTCTAAACTGTCATAAAATTTTCATGAGTGCTAAATTTAACAATTAATGAAGTTAACATATTCATGTGTCTCATAGACATTACACATTTATCAACTTTGATTTTGCAGTTTTCATGTTTTAGAGCTTGTAATTTTTTTTCCAGGCCTTAAAATTTTTTATAGTTCCTGGAAAAGTACATAGGCACTTGCCTACAGTGCCTGATGGCTTGAATGACCATGACATCCATCTCTTGGTTCACAGATTAATTTCATCCCACCATGGCCATAACTTCATGGAACCATGACATGTCACTACATCAAAGAGAACTCCTTTCCTCTAGCTCCTAGTTCCACATCCAGGGTGGAGGTCTTTGGAGATGTGGCGAAGTTGGAGGATGGAAGGAATGAGGAAAAGAAGTTGGAACAAATTAATATTTGTTATGAGCCTCCTGTGGGCGAGCCCCTGTGAGGGGAATTTGCACATACATTCAACTAAACGTTTAAAAACCACCTCTAGGCTGGGTGCGGGGGCACATACCTGTAATCCCAGCGCTTTGGGAGGCCAGGGCGAGCGGATTACTTGAGGTCAGGAGGTCAAGACTAGCCTGACCAACATGGTGAAACCGTCTCTACTAAAAATACAAAAATTAGCCAGGCATGGTGGCGCGCACCTGTAATCCCAGCCATGTGGGGGGCTGAGGCAGGAGAATCGCTTGAACCCGGGAGGTCAAGAGTGCAGTGAGCAGAGATCGTGCTACTGCACTACAGCTTGGGCGACAGAGTGAGACTCTGTCTCAAAAAAATAATAAAATAAAATAAAGGGGTAAGTTAGAAAATGTATGTCTCAGTGCTCTGTAAATTGCAAAGCTCTATATAAATATCATTCTCTGTCTTTATTGATTTGCAATCTGGTGTGCCATGTCTGGGGACAAATAACTCCTTCATTATTCCATGCACAGAGTTCTGATTTGGGGTCCTGGCTTATGCTTTTCCAAGATTATCAAAAATTAGCCAGGCATGGTGGTGCACGCCTGCAGTCCAGCTACCTGGGAGGCTGAGGCAGGAGAATTGCCTGAGCCCAGGAGACAGATGTGACAGTGAGCCAAGATTGCACCACTGCACTCCAGCCTGGGCGACACAGCAAGATTCCGTCTCAAAAAAACAAAACAAAAAAAGCACCTCCAGTTTATTAGGTCATAAACTGGTGATGGCAAGAGGAAATAGAATCTCAGTCAATCCTCATCACAGGCCAGGGAGGTGAACATCAGTATAACTTTCTTCATTTTACAGTTTAGGAATTTAAGGCTCTTGGGATTAAGTGACTTGCCCAAGCTCACCCAGCCCCAAAGTGTCAGGGCCAGCAAAGGTCAGAGGCAGCCCAGGTGCTCTGACCCCACAGCTGTTCTCTGCCACTCCCCACTGCATAAGCTATTTGCAAAGCTTTTCCTTCCATTATCTTTCAGGATTATCTTATTCTGTTGTTCTTACTGGTGTCCAATTAGACCAAGAAGAAACTTCCCTTGAATGGGTGGGGACACAGCTGGCAGAGGTGGGCACAGAGAAAGGAAAATATAATGAATGCTGATTTCAAAAAATAATCTTCCAGCATGTAAGATGAAATTGGATTAGTATCTCAGATGACAAACATGAGTAAGTCTTACAGGTTTTTTGACGATACTTCTAGGCTAGCTGACAAAACGGATTCACGTCCCCACTGTTTCCAAGTGACTTTCTATCAACCAGACCATTTCTCCATCAACACAGGAAGCAAACCTTCCCTGAGTGTTCCATCCAGCTACCTGCTGGGCCGCTCCCCACCACCCCCAGGTATCCATGGGCACCCACATTCCACATGCCTAAGTCAACTTTCCCCCAACTTGCACCCCCTCTTCAAACACCAGGACGCTTCGCCCCACACATGCCTGTGCTTTGTTTGCTTGGAACATCCCTTCCACCTTTGGGTGGCGAATTCGCAGATGTTGTCTCCTCCAGGAAGCTTTGCCTGAAACCTAAATGCTCTTTGTCAAAGCTCCCCCGCCCCTCCCCCAACAGTCTGTCACATTCTAGCACATTCTGTTCAAATCCTCCATATACCCATTTCTCTGAACAGACCATGTGTTACTTGAATGAAACTGACCTAAGGATTTTCAAGATAAAAGAAACTTATTTGTGCCAAAGCAAATAATGGCTCAAAATCATTCCATTTAACCAAAACTTTTGGAGAGAACAAGAGAATTTGAAGGCTGTGTCGATGGTTCTCGATACTGGCTGCCAATTAAAGTCATCTCCAGGCCCATAGAACTACCAAGGCCTAGCTGCCCACCCTGGGATTCTGACTTAACTGGATGCAGAGATCAGTACTGTGATTCTAATGCGTGTCCTGGGCTGAGGAGCGACAGATTGTAATAAATTATCCCTCAGCTCCTAGACATAGGGCCAGGTCTGAAGAGGGTCAGCTGGTTCCAACTTGAGGGCTTTTCAGATGGAAATATGACATGTAATAGAAAGCACCTGGGGCCAGACCTGGTGGCTCACACTTGTAATCCCAGCACTTTGGGAGGCCAAGGTGGGTGGATCTCCTGAGGTCAGGAGTTCGAGACCAGCCTGGCCAACATGGTGAAACAGCAGCTCTACTAAAAATACAAAAATTAACCTGGCGTGGTGGCTCACGCCTGTAATCCCAGCACTTTGGGAGGCCAAGGCGGGTGGATCTCCTGAGGTCAGGAGTTCGAGACCAGCCTCACCAACATGGCGAAACACCGTCTCTACTAAAAATACAAAAATTAGCCTGGCGTGGTGATGCATGCCTGTAATCCCAGCTATTCGGGAGGCTGAGACAGGAGAATCGCTTGAACTCGGGAGGTGAGGTTGCAGTGAGCCGAGATTGTGCCACTGCACTCCAGCCTGGGCGACAAGAGTGAGACTCTGTCTAAAAAAAAAAAAAAAGGAAAGAAAGAAAGTAAGAAAGCACACGGGCCTTGCATCTCTAGCTGTGTGACTGTGAGCAAGTTACCCAACATATCCAAGTCTCACCTTCATCCTTTGTGAAAGGAGGCTATCTTGCAGGTTGCTGTGGGGATTAAGTGAGGCAACTCTTGGAATGATAGTATCAATATTAGCAACGCTCTGTCCATTCTAGAGCACTAAACCTCAGCAGAGACCCACCTGGCCACAGTATGGTTCTAGAGCAAATAAACTTGGTGCCGTTCTTAGAATGGCTTGAAGTTCAGCTCGTGATTCTGACTAATTCAACACTAAAGGATTTGTGTGTTTGTTTTCCCATCTGTCTAATTGGGGATTGGAACACAAGAACTTTTTTATTGATTTTGAGCTCTAACTATATCCAAAACAGGAAATAAGTAAAAAGGAAGATGACGGATTGCTTGGCAAGTTGCCAGACCACTTGCTCTTAGCGATGGTGCTGCAGGCTTTCCAAGGCGCAGAGGGTGGGTGCCCTGGATGTCTATCACTGCATCAGAGACCAGAAAACCGTAGGGCTTCGGGACCCTTTCAGCCAGGCACTGCTGGTCATGATGTGCTGGCTCAGTCTGTGATGGTCTTTGTTGCCTGGAATGTGTTACCAGCAAACGAAGCAAATCAAAGGAGAGGAATGTTACAGTGGCCCCAGAGAATTTGTATTGTTATCAGTCTTGAAATATTTCAGCTCATTTGTCCGTGTTTTGACAATTCCTGGAAATTAATTGGTATGCGTATTTCTCATGGCCCTAACATGATGCAAAGAAAGCAAAGCAACAGTGCGAGGTCCGCAGCCCACGCTGGAACTCGCTGTGCTAGAGGTTCCCAGGTCTCTCGGCTGGCGTGTGCATTTCACAGAATGTTTAAAAAATACAAAATACCAATTTCTCCCCTTCAGGGCTTACTCCAAGTGCCTCCTGACTTTCACTGAAGTCTTTGACTGCTTCTTCTCTTCCCCTCCAGTTTTACAAATTATTCTCATTTTCAATTTAACTTTTTCAGTCCTTAAGCTTCCCTCCTTTCATCTGTTTTCATAATAAAACAATATTGACAGATGAGACAACGGTAACAAATTAGATAACTTAGATGAAATGGATAAATTCCTAGAAAGACACATACCACTGAAACTGACCCAAGGGAAAAATAAAAAATCTGAATAGACCCATAATAAGTAGAGTGAATTCGTAATCAAAACAATACCCACGGAGAAAGCTCAAGACCAAATGGCTTTCCTGGCAAATTGTTCCAAATCTTTAAAGATGAATTAACAGCAGTTCTTCACAAACTTTCCAAGAGACGGGAGAGTAAGAAGCACTTCTCAACTCCTTCCATGAAGCCAGTATTACCCCGATACCAACACCAGACAAAGACTTCACGAGAAAAGAAAACTACAGACAATTCCCTTATGAATACAGACAGAACAATCCTTAACAAAATACTAGCAAACTGAATTTTGCAACATATAAAAAGGATTATATACCATGGCCAAGTGGGATTTATCCCATAAATTCAAGAAATAGGAGACAAATGAGAAAAGCAACACACAATCCTACTCTCAGGGAAGTTCTGGTATGACGGCCAGACTGTGCATAGCCCCACAGCACACCCCCAATCCTGTGTCAAGTGCGGGCTTAGTCAGTTTGGGGGCTGCTGGTCAGAGTGGGTGGGAGGAGAGGAGGAGCTGAGAGTCACGATGTTCACCTTCTTCTGCGGGTTGCAGAGCTCTTTCCTGCATGTGTGGACTGAGATGTTGTCTCTGCCCTCCTGATCTCCTGGTGGAGCTGCAAAGATTGGAGACTCACAAAAGGCTCACAGCTACAAGGGGGCTTTCGGTACAAATTAATCCCACCTCCTATTTTGCCAATGAGGAAAACCGAGGGCCAGTGAGGCAAGAGTGACCTGCCAATCATCAGGGAACTAACTGGCAGGAGCCAGAATGGGAGCTCTCGTTCTGTGGCTCCCATCCTGGGCTCCTTCCCTCATGCCAGTCATCTCTATTGCCTTCCGGTTGCTCCAAGAGGGTGCAGTTGAGCTCGCTCATCTTGCCACTCATGGGTCTCAGGGAGATAATAATAATAATAGCTGACACTTAAATAGTACTTCTCTTCTACTAGGCAAGGTTTTAAGTGCTTTACGTGTCTTAACTTAATCCTCATAGAAACCCTACAAGGTAAGAATATCAATATTCCCATTTTACAGATGAAAACACTGAGGCAGAGAGAGGTTAAGCAACTCATCAAGGTCATGCTTCTAGTAAGTGGCAGCAGTCTGGTCTCCACACAACGAATCCCCATCTCCAGTGTTCCTCTTCCAGATGGGGATAAAAAGGCATCTTAAAGCCTGCTGGCTGACTTGAAAGCATTTAGCATGTGGAACAAATGTCTCTGTACGGCTTTTATCACTGGCTGGAACATCCTGCTTAAGGGACTTGACTATAAAATTCTGTGCTATTACCAAATCTGGAGTAGTGCTCGTATGCGTATGACTCCCAGGATGTTGAGATTTCTTACAGTTTTGTTTCCGTCTTGGAGGCGGTAGACCATGGTACTCACTGATGTAGGGCTTCTTTACCATGGGGTCCATGGGCTTTAAAGGGAGACCTTGATCCTGAAATTTCATGCACATATCATGTGCCTGAGCCTACACTCATGGGGCATGGATTCACTAGGGCTGTGACGCTGGAGTGTTTTGTACTGTACAGCTCCCAGGTGCACATGAGCCTTGTTCATTTCTTTACACCCGACAGTGCCTTCAAGCCTTCCCCTGGAAGCTCTCTGGAAAGATTTGTGCATGCCTGAGTAAAGGAATGAATGGCCATGTGCGGTGGCTTACACTTGTAATCTCAACACTTTGGGAGGCTGAGGCAGGTGGATCACTTGAGGTCAGGAGTTCGAGACCAGCCTGGGCAACATGGCAAAACTGTCTCTACAAAAAATGCAAAAATTAGCCAGGCATGGTGGCGCATGCCTGTGGTCCCAGCTACTCAGGAGGCTGAGGTGGGAGGATCACCTTGAGACCAGGAGGTGAAGGTTGCAGTGAGCTGAGATTTCACCACTGCACTTCAGCCTGGGCAACAGAGCAAGACCCTGTCTTAAAAAAAATGATACTCTCTCCCCTTTGTGTGTATGGATGGCAAGAAGATGCTGCAGGAGATGTGAAGCCACCTACACTGAGGTGTGCATGGCAGAGAGGGCACTGTCAGCCTGGGCAGGTGACCAGGGCCGCAGGTCCTCACTCAATCCCGCCATGATTCTGTATGCCATCAGCCTGAGGCCAGCAGTGAAGAGGCTCTGCTTCTGGGTCCAGAGCTCCTCCTGATCTGCCTGGTGCTCAGTGGCATGGTGACGTCGCATGCAGCTCTTTCCTGGGGTGTTCAGACTGTCTCATCCTCAGTCACAGTGGAGAATAGGAGGGCAAGGAGCCTTGGTTTTTTTTTCTTTTGGTATCTTCAAGCTTCCTGACACAGTGCTCAAGCCCACAGATGAACAGATGCCTTAATAAGTAGCCTTACAGGCTGGGCGTGGTGACTCATGCCTGTAATCCTATCACTTTGGGAGGCAGAGGCTGGTGGATCATTTGAGGCCAGGAGCTTCAGACCAGCCTGGCCAACATGGTGAAACCCCCTCTCTACTAAAAAATACAAAAATTAGCTGGGTGTGGTGGCGGGCGCCTGTAATCTCAGCTACTCAGGAAGCTGAGGCAGGAGAATGGCTTGAATCTGGGAGACGGAGGTTACAGTGAGTGGAGATCATGCCACTGCATTCCAGCCTGGGCGGCAGAGTGAGACACTGTTTCAAAAAAAAAAAAGAAAAAAGAAAAGAAAAGTAGCCTCACACTGAATTGAGTGATAAGGGGTGACCAAGAGGCAGCTGCTGCACTGCGACAGGCTTCTTAACCTTTGCAGTGTCCTCTTCCAACAACCCTCACAACATCACAGCCCGGTGCCTTCAGCAGTACTAGTTAGTTGGAAGGTGACTCCTAAAGGAATAGGCAAATGAACCCTAGCATTTCTGCCATGTCCAGAGTCTTGGTGCAGGTGTAGAATGAATGGACTCCAGAGGGGAATCTGATTTGCCATATGGAGTAAAACGACCTCCCCATTTCCATGGTTAAAGCCACCTTCCCTGTCACAGAGGCATAGGGTAGGTGCTCAATAACTGTTTGCTGAATTGATGAATTATGTCCCATCTGGTCTTGACCTGAAGTGGCTTCCTGGTGAGAGAGCACCTTTAAACAGCCTTTGTTAATTTTCTTAATCTCAACAAAGCGTAGAGCTTGGTGAGATCAGCACCCTGCAGAACCTGGTGAGCCCAGTATTATGGGGGTCACAGGGTAAGAACGTAAGTCCACTGGTTTTGACAAGGACATTTGCCATCAGTGGTCAATTCTAGTGAAGGTTCTTAATGTTTTCTTCATGTATCTGCTCACATACTGCCCCCTGACTGCTGACCCCTTTGAAGGTGAATGAGCCGTACCCCACAAACTTTGTATCTCTAGCTCCTAGTCTAGTCCTCAACACACAGAGGGAACCCAGGTAGAGTGGCTGATTGAATGAGAGGCTATTGTGTGTAGGCACATGCACACATCAGAGAAATGATCAACGTATGCTGTGGCCAGAATTCTGGTGAGCTCTGTCCTTACAGGGCACTTCTTGTGCACCCGCGAATCGTGCAGAAAGCCTCTGAGCACAGATCTCCTGGTCTTTAACGCCCGTGCACTTGCGGGCATGCAGTAGAAGAAGCGAACGTGGGCACTGGAGTCACCGGCCTAGTTCTGAACCCACACATTAGTGTCTGTGTGCCCTTGGGCAGATGGATGATCAATCTCTCCTACTTAAAAAGGTGGGGACAAGTGTCCCCTTTTCCCACTGTTGCTTTAGGGTTAAATGAGGTGCTGACCACCACGCGCCCTAAACACAGCTGATCTCCGTGAATGTAATCCCCTTTCCTGCGAGGCTGTCTCCTCCTCCCTCTGTTCTCAGTTTCCTTTTCTGAAAAATACGGGGGAGTGACCCTTAAAGCGTCCCTTGAGTGTATGAGTTATGACCAAATAAGCTGTTTCCCCAAATCCCTTACACAGTGGAGCGGCAAGGACCTTGAAGTAAATATATTTGCTTTGAAAGAAAACACGCCAGGCACGGTGGCTCACGCCTGTCATCCCAGCACTTTGGGAGGCCAAGGCAGGTGGATCACCTGAGGTCAGGAGTTCAAGACCAGCCTGGCCAACATAGCGAAGCCCTGTCTCTACTAAAACTACAAAAATTAGCCTGCATGGTGGCATGCACCTGTAGTCCCAGCTACTTGGAAGGCTGAGGCAGGAGAATCGCTTGAACCTGGGAGGCAGAGGTTGCAGTGAGCTGACATCATTGCACTCCAGCCTGGGCGACAGAGCGAGACTCTGTCTCCAAAAAAAAAAAGAGAGAGAGAGAAAATGCTTTATTAGTAAAGCAGAGCAAAGCAATACAAACAAGACACCACCACCACCAACACGTAAACCCCAGCCACCTCTGCTGGGGGCTGAGTCTAGTTCACGCAGCTGTGGAAGTTGGCAGCCTCAGGACTGTCTTGAGGCTGCCAACTTCCACCCTGCAGTTCTCTGCACCCAGAAGCAAGGTGTTCTGGGCTGCTGCCCACGTCCAGTCTACCTGAAAGTCAGGTCTCTGATCTGTCATGGACGCTCTGGAGTGGGTGATTCAGCTATAGAAAGAGCACATAGCGCAGGACCACCACAAGACAAGGTCCTCTGCAGGAACATGGAACTTCTAACTTTAGGGAGATTTGTTCCAAATAAAGAGAGGCCATTGCCTTCCAGACACCTAGGGAATCTTAAGACACTGATGGTCAGGACCAGGCCAGGCTGGGATTCCTGGTGTCCATGAGCGACTCCTGCCCCCTCCCCCAGATCTCCACTTGCACGCTAGAAACCTACACACTGGAAGCAAAGCATGTCCACCCGTCGAAGAAAGCATGAGACGTGCACACGCTCTGGAGACGTACTGGTCGGTTTTGAGGCGAGTGAACATACACCTGGTCTGATCGTTTGCACTATTTTACACAGGGCTGATGCCAGACTTTGGGTAGAAGCAGGGGAACCGGCAGCACCAGCCACTACACGCTTCAGGAAGCGGAAGAGGGGTCAGTACAGATGGGGACCAAGGGACGGAAAGGGAAATGGAAGATCATGAGCCCAGCCCTGCCTGGGATGTGTGTCTCATCCCTCAAACAACAGCCTGATCCTGTATAAGAGGGTTTCCACCCACGTGCCTCAAGCTGTTTTGACAGAGGGATCGCGTGTGTGGACTTCCCCTGCGCAACTGTGAACAAGCACATCAAACTCAGTGGCCATACGCTTCCTTGGCTACTGCCTTAGTTTAACGCCTTGCCTCCTGTCTGAGCGCGGTAGTCATGGGGTGGGCGGCTGTGGGCTGCCCCCGCTCCTGGGGAGGTTTGCTAGGAAGGCTGCTTGGTGGCCTGTTAGTGAGCACACAAGCAAAAGGGAAGCCCTCGCAGGGAGCGGTGGCCCCCCCTCCTACCATGTCACTCTGTGACTGCGTGGCCCCGTACATGGTGATGCCATTGGAGGGTGCTGCTGGCTGCGGTGTGTCGGGCTGGATGTACCCTCTTCTGTCAATTAGGCTGCGAGAGAGAAGAAAACACAGGAGGAAGAGAGTGAATAAAAAGCCAGAGACGCAGCAGCACTATTTCAGGTTCCGCATCAGGGCTCCCTCTTCCCGTGACAGGCCCACCTCAGGCACCTTAGACTACGCCTCTCCTCACTTTCGTGTATAATCAGTGACCAAATTCTGTCCCTTCTCCCTTTAAACATGACTGCGGCATGGCCTGCCTCGCCAGGCCAAGGGCCTGCCGTCTGCTCAGATGCCAGCATCTCCCTCTTGTCCACCAACTGCGGGAGCCTCTAAGCTGGTCTCACCCCACCTGTCACCATCTGTCTCCAGCGCTCCTCTCCAGCCTCAACTGCACATCTTCTTACTACATTCACTCAGCAAACGTGTTTCGAGTACCTGCTAGTGCCAGCGTAGCACGTGGGAAATGACCGCCTGCCACGTGGGAACACAGCCGCAGCCCCGCCGGCATGCACTCTGCTTTGCTATCTCTGTGCTTTTGTTTGGACTCTTCCCCCTTCTCTCCCAAAGTCACTTTTCCTTCCCCTCTGCTCTCCGTTCTTCAAGGCCAGGTTCAAAAGCCCCTGCTCTTGCCGCTAGCCCCCTTCCCCCTCTCTCCCCTTCTCTGATTCTCTCAGCCCCACACATCGCTTTCTGCCTGCAATCAAGCTCCCAAGGGCAGAGTCTTCATCCTGTGGCCCCCCATGGTACCTGGCCCTGTGCCTGGCACACACAGATGGGGATTAGAGCCCCTCGTCCACATCTGTCACAGCGTGGAGGGCAAGGACCGGCAGGCCGTCAATATCTGTATCTCTGAGACTGATACCCAGCAGGTGCTGAGCAAAATTCTTCTTGATGGAATGAATAAAAACAGGTCCCTTGTCCCACAGACAAGTTTCTGAGTAGTGCTTCTAAAGGCATCTGTTTCTGTACTCTATGGTGCTGGGCTCATTAGAAGGTGGGGTAAAGTTGCCTTTTTTTTCTCCCCAGTGAAGGCTCAGCATTGACCTTGAGTCTAAGTGCAGAAGTGTAAGGAGCAACAGGCGGTTCAGCTAATAAGTGAGTATCCCTGGAGCAGCCCCCACAGTGTGGGACCAGGCACACCCACAGCGCAGAATCCTCCCCAGGGGCTCTGCATTTTGCAAACTACAAAAGTGTATCCAGAGGCCACGCCCATCCCCGCCTCTGAGGACTGACTACCTGGGCTGCTTTTCTCAGAAAGCAGGGCCTCCTACGTGTCAGTCCAGCTTGTGGAACGCGGGAGTTAACCTCATGACTACTGCCTTCAGGTCTTCAAGTGGCAGAACAATAAGCCAGAAAAACCACTTGTGACGGGATTCTCAAATGGGACTCTCCGCCTCAGTTCCAGCTGAACACTCCATAGGTTTAGAAAAAACAACAGGCAACAAGAATCTCCACCTTTCAAAGAAAAGTGCCTGACCTCCTCTGCAGGATGTCAAAGGGGGTTCTCAAACCAGCTTTGCAACCCTCCCTTCAAAGGTACAAAGGGTCCGAGGGGAAAAGAGCAGAGAAGACTGTCTTGGAGAAACGCGTTCTGCCCTCTAGTGCGGGTGACAGCCAGGGATGGGGCTGGGGGGGACCTGGGGTTGGGTGAAGGTCCAGGTGTGGATCTCATGGGAGAGAGCCAGTGTCATGATGTCTTGAGGGACCGGGCGCAGTGGCTCACGCCTGTAATCCTAGCACTTTGGGAGGCCAAGGCGGGCAGATCACTGGAGGTCAGGAGTTCGAGACCAGCCTGGTCAACATGGTGAAACCCCATCTCTACTAAAAATACAAAAAATTTAGCTGGGCGTGGTGGCATATGCCTGTAACCCCAGCTACTTGGGAGGCTGAGGCAGGAGAATTGCTTGAACATGGGAGGCAGAAGTTGCAGTGAGCCAAGATCATGCTATTGCACTCCAGCCTGGGCAACAGAGTGAGACTCCATCTCCAAAAAAAAAAGAGGTCTTGAGGGAACGTCACGGGTTGAACTGTCAGAAAGATATGAAGTCCTAACCTGGTACCTGCGAGTGTGACCTTACTTGCAAGTAGGGTCTCTGCAGATGTAACCAAGTTAAGATGAGGTCACACTTGAGTGGGGTGGGCCTTTGTCCAATGTGGGTGGTGTCCTTATAAGAAGAGAAAGAGGTGGGAAGAGAATGCCAGGTGAGGGTACAGAGACACATAGGGAGAACACCATGGGCCGACAGAGGCTACCCTGCGGTGAAGCATATGCTAGCCAAGGAACGTGGAGGGCTGATGGCCCCACCAGGTGCCGGGAAGAGGCAAGGAAGGGTTCTCCCCAGCCTCAGGGCAGGCGCAACCCTGCCGGCACCTTGATTTAAGGCTTCGAGCTTCCGACTGTAACAGAACAACTTCCTGTTGTTTTAACCCTCCCATTTCATGGCACTTGTTGGACTGCAGTGCCCTAAGAAACTACTACAGGACTCAGCCCAAGAGAGCCGCAGAGGGAGCCCTACAGAGAGGCCTGTGTACGGCTCATGGCCGGGGGCCCACCCGGGGCTGCAGTGGCTGTTGTGAGTGACTCTCGGGAGAAAAGGCCCTGCCTCCATCAGGGAACTGCGATGGGGGGTCCTCAGAGGAAACTCTCAGTCAGGCGCTCTCAGACCCCACCAGGTTAGAGCATTGGTGGGGGACCAACAGCACGGACCCCCTGCCCCAAATCCCCTCCTCACTCTTGGCCAGCAAGCTGGTGGGGAGACGGGACTAGCTGGGGCGGGGGTGGGGGCAGAGTTCAAGGGGAACAGAGATCCCCACAGTCCTCCCAACCAGGGTCGGGTAAAGGGATGGGAAGTGTTAACTGTCAATGAACTTGGCAGTTCTGATGCACTGAAATGACACTATTTTGGAGGCAAAGTGCCCTGACGTGCTCTCTCTTGCTCTCTTTTTAAAAAAAAAAAAAATGACAAGAGAAATTAAGGGGCTTGCAGGGGATTTTATCCAGGAGCGGAAAAAGAACTAGGTCATCAAAAGAGTCTGAAGGGACAGCAGGGAGAAAAAAATCAAGCGTTCTCGGCCAGCATCCCATCGCGTCCAGCCTGTTTAATGTAGCAGCTGGGCTCCCAGGGCTGTGATGCTCTGGACACAGCCCAACGAGGCTTTGCCCGTCCTTCTCCTCCTCACCTGGCCTCGCCCCTTGTCTTGTCTCACCTCTTAGCCCGGCTCCCCTCGCCCCCAGCTCCTGACACTAACCTCCTCAGCACTTCCTCTGATGAGCCAGGACCTCACCCTCGGATCCCTGCACAGGCTGCCCCCTTTGTCTTTCAAAACCCTGCTCCTCCCCACCCCTTCCTCCTCCAAACTCCTTCTCACACTTAGGAGAGATCACAGCTTAGATCTACTCTTGGGCAGCCCACGCACCTCACTGTGCTCCGGGCCCTGCTGCCCAGGAGCCGGCCCCTCTCCTGTGCAACCCCAGCGCCTGGCACAGAGCCAGCCCCTCTCCTGTGCAACCCCAGCGCCTGGCACAGAGCCAGTCCCTCTCCTGTGCACCCCCAGCGCCTGGCACGGAGCTGGCTCCACAGCACGTGTGCAGTCAATGGTGGCCACATGACCCACAGAACCGGCCCAAGTCTGGTGTGACACTGACCATTCCTTGGGCCTTTCTGTGTTCCCAATTTTCCATTCCTCCTGCCAGGCTTATATGAGGACTCCTTCCCCCAAACCTGGCCATACCCAGCCAGCTGCCATCCCCGCCTCTGGTGACACTGCAGGAACCGAATGTGGGTCTCTGAACTCTTGGTAAGCAGACTCCCAAAGGAGAACACAAGGACTCTCTCTGCCTTATTTGCATGGCATGGCACCGTTTAAGAACCCATGAGGGGCAACTCAAGCACAGGGGTCTGGGCACGTGGGTCTGAGGCAGGGCACACTCTCAGCGGGTAGGCCTGGCTGAGATGCCCGGGAAGGCCCTGGCCCACTTAAGGGCACAGGGGCTGGGGCGAGGTAGCACAGAGGGAGGGGAAGGCAAGAGGGGACGAGAGGGAGGGGCAAAGGTAGGTATCACCCCCTCACATCTGCCTGGGGCCAGCCCGGAAGCCTATGAGTGGCCTATGTCCCTGCCCAAGCGCCAGAATGACCCGAGGAAAGCTACGGCCCCACTTTAACAAAGCAAATGTCTTATTTGCCTTGCTCTACCTTCACCCAATAAAAGCCTCCCCCGGTGCCCCTTCAGTGCGGCCCCAAACCGCTTCAAGTCTGGAGCTGCCAGATTCATGAATTGCCGTCTGTTCAAATTCACTCTTCAATATTTAATGTCCTTCAGTTTACCTTTTAACAAATGATTCAAACACTTCTCAGGGTAGGACCATTCTCAAGAAATGCCCCACCCAGAGGAATGTGGATTTTGGAAAAGATACAGCCCAAATCCAGCCAAAACAGCACATTTAACCCAGTGGTGGAAATAATTTTGGTTGTGACAGTTTGTGGTCTCTAAACAACATAAAGCCGTGCCATATGCAGATGAAGGACTTGGGAACAAGAAGGGAGGTTTGGGCAGAACTGAGGCCTCGGCATCCTCTCTTAGAGCCACACATGCACTGCAGGCGGGGGAAAGAGGCCAGCTCTCCCTGGCTCTTACTGTTTCCTGGCCTGCCCTGCTAGTCACAAACATGCCAGTGGGAAGCACTATGGACACTGTGACAAATCAAGCCATTGCCTGAGAGACTTTCTGCCTAAAGAGCTCCTAGAAGCATCCCTGGGTGAGTCAGGAGGTTTCTTCAAGAGGAGCTGGCACCTGCCCAGGCATGTCTGACCCCTGTGGCCTGAGCAGCTCCTCCAACCCAGGATCCTCGCGTGCCCTTTCTAAGCCTCTGAGGAGGTCAGGGGTGCCCTGAGGACCCCTAGTTCAGGAGGACAGTGGCATGCTGGGCTCCCAACTTTCTAGGCTAACGCTAGAAAATGATCAAGTTCTAGTTTTGCAGTAGCACCACGATGACTCAAAGTAATAACTCAATGCCAGTGCACAGGTGGCCTTGGAATATATGCTTGGATTTTTTTTTCTTGAATTCTTTTTACCTCTCTAATGAGGACTCATTGAGGCTGATAATCAAATGAAGTTTGCATTCCACAAGCGCACATCGGTAAGGTCTGGGTGCACAGTGGGTCTGACCTGGACACAGTCACGGTGGCTTTTGTCGTTTCTCCCTGTTTTACACATTTAGAGACCAAAAGGTAGGAAGTAGTAATAAGTTGGAAACTCATTCTAGAGACCAGGTAGATTTGCGCAATATCTATTTGTTGATCATGGTTTGATTTATCAGTTGAGAATATTCTCCATAGGTGTAACTCACAAAGAATCTGTATTTTGAACTTGTACACTCTGACTTGGAGGCAGCATGCCTCAGTGGGCACACACTGGCTCTGACATTGGGTGGCCTGGGTGTGCATCCTGACTAGCCGGCATTTACTTGCTGTGTGATCTTGGGCACATTATTTAAACTCTGTGCCTCACTTTCCTCATCCACAGAATGGGATATAACGGTGCCTACCCATAGGTTCAGAGTGAGCTTGTAAAAGGCTAATGCAGGTATAGAACTTAGAGCAGAGCTTAACACAGATTCAGTAAAGGTCAGCTATTGCCATGGTTCGTGTCATCGTCATTATTACCATAACCACAGTCTCAATGACTGCGGCCCATGTGGGTTTCTCCCTATGAACATTTCTATTGTGTGCAAATCAACTTTCAAAACTGGTTTCCTCAGGCTTCCTGGCTGCTTCCTTCCTGCACATGCGTCCTGTCTCCTTGACGATGCTAACCACAGCTCCCTGCACGCACCTTCAGTCATTAGCAGGGCCTGAGTCATTAGCAGGGCCACAGGCATCTGTCTCTATTTTGGGCTTTAGGAAATTTCCCCCAAATCAGACACAGATTCAATTGAAGATCAAAAAAGGTGTGAAGTGTGACATGACAAACAGCCAGATCTCGATTTCATGAAGGCCGTGTCCACGCGGCACAAAGCGGTCACATGGTGGCGGCGACCCATTCCACCAGGGCGGGGGGCCTGTGCTAACGGCCGAGGCATTTGATTTTACAAAGTCTGTTAAAGAGCACGATGCGTCCTGAGTCTTACCTTGGTGAGATGGGCCCACACAGGGCAACACAGCAGTTGGTAAAGATATTTCCGTAGCTGTAGGGATTGTAATTTTCTTTACCTCTTTTATTTGACCAGGATCCTTTAATCTGAAAGAAAAGGAAAGTCAGTAACAAGCAATATCCTTCACACCAACGCACAGTTGAGGTGAGCTGGACCATGAGAGGCTCATAAGGAATGCAAATCATCTTTAATCCAAATAAATGGAGGTATTTTTCTTAAAGAAAACGGGCATTTACTCCAAACTTGGAAATGTCCTAAAACAGCAGGTTAGATTAGGGAAAGAATAACATTCTCAGGGACAATGATCTTTTATTTTACCACATGGTACTAAAACGCCATCTCATATAAGCCAGCAGAGATTTCTTTCATACTCACATTTAGTGCCCTAAATAATAATTAAATGAATGGCAGGTGAAATGGTTCCCCTAATTGCTAATTTACAGACTGAAATAATTCAGCCTCTTCTTGTGACCAAAATGGTCTGCTTTGCATATTCTAATATTCGTAGCTACCAAGTACAAATAAGTGTATTAATATTCTCTTATCTCATGTGTCTTATCACAACCTATTTTCTCAAGCTTTTGTTTAAGGTAACTGGACCTATCCTGAGACATTTAATTCACGTGTGGATAGAGACTTCTATCGAAATCTAAGTATAGAGAGCAAAGAGGACCACGCTGCTCTGGAAACATTCTCTAACATGTTGTTTCCTCTTTTTTTATTTTTTTTTGAGATGGAGTGTCGCTCTGTCACCCAGGCTGGAGTGCAGTGGTGCGATCTCAGCTCACTGCAACCTCTGCCTCCCAGGTTCAAGCGATTCTCTGGTCTCAGCCTCCCGAATAGCTGGGATTACAGGCGCCTGCCACCACAACTGGCTAATTTTTTTGTATTTTTAGTGGAGCCAGGATGGCCTCGATCTTCTGACCTCGTGATCCGCCTGCCTTGGCCTCCCAAAGTGCTGGGATTACAGGCGTGAGCCACCGCGCCCGGCCTTGTTTCCTATTTTCATACTTCCTCTCCATCTGTATTAAGTACAGGCAGATAATCCTGGATAAAAAAGTTAAATTTGGGGTCAGGGCAATTTCCTCCCACAGAGACATTAAATATGAAAGGCAGACTCGAACGTTCACTCCAAGATGTTGGCCCGCCATGGTCTCTACCAGGGGAAGTGTGATAAGAAGCTTACGAAACCATTTCAAAGGAATAGAAAGAACACTCTCTTCAGGGCCAGAAATGGGTGTTGCTTGGCCAATCTTAGTATCTAATGGATGTGGTTGGAAAAACAGAGAACGTAGAGATTCCCAGTAGAGAAACGTGCAGAACGGCATGTGGAGAAGTTTCCACGGCACCGTCTCTGTTCCCGAGGGCTCACATCTGGAACGGGATGTATGGGAGAAGCTGGGCTCAACCTTTTCTTTCCTTTTTCTCCTCCATTGCCCAAAACCCAAGAACACGCCCTTGTCCCGTGTCGTCAGGAACTTACGTCCTCATTTGTCGTCTGGTTGGAGCTGATCAAGTAGGTGTGGAATCCTGAGAGGCCAACGATGGACCAGACAGAGAAGAAGCACACCACAGCCTCCAGGACAGTGACGCGCGTCAAGGAGGCAAGCGGAAGTGAGGGACCGCGCAAGCGGTGGACGTGATGGAGGCCTGGAACCGACACACCCCCGGGCACAGGCCTCTCTCTAGCTGCTGGCCTCTCTCTCACCCGGCCTTGCCTTGCTTCCTGCTTTTCCGGGAATTTTGTCTCACCAGATGGAGGCCTCCGTCAGGGCAGGGCGCGTCACCTGCCCGGGCGTGGAGCAGCCTCTGTGGCTCCGTGATGACTGGAGGGTTCCCTGGGCATCACCTACCCACTTCTTTCCTCTGACTTCTACTTGAACTTCACCTTTTTCTGTGCCTCACTATGGAGCCAGTGACTGTGGCATCCTGATCAGGAAACACACTAGTTTGAGTTGGCTGCGGCTCAGGCTCGGGGTGAAAGGATGACATATTGAATCGCACATCAATCACAGACTCTAATTTTGGCTTCTGAATGCTGAGGACTGCAGTGCCAACAGGCGTCTCCCCTGAGGAGAATGGCTTCTGAGGCCCAGAAAGCCCTCTGCTTCAGTGGACGGCCTCTTCTCTGCTTACAGAGAAGGGGAAGAAGGAGAAAATAAGCCCCTGAACCGGCGGTGGCATTTCTCGGAGTGACATCAGGGTGAGGGGCATTTTTACCTGGGGGAGTTTTCTCAGCCCTTCAGCCAACCCCTGACCTATAAGGCCATCCTCAGCTGCTTGATAGGCAGCTGGGAACCACGAGTTCTCGCAGGACATAGAGAGAGAGGAAGTCAGGAGTTCCACAAGACGTGTCCAACACAAAGGGAAAAAGCTTGGTGCTCTTCAGCAGATCAGATCCATCACCCGAGAGTGTGGCAATGTGAAAAGGCCAGAGACTTTTTCTGTCCCACAAATGTTTATAACATTCTATTTACACGATATAGATATTTCTCAGGGGGAAAATCCATTCATCTTGGGTCTGGGAGTTTACACATACATCTGGCATCCGCTATTGATACATTACAGGCTGGAGAAAGAAACACGCCTGCTCTCCTAATGTTTCCGAGGATGAATGCCATATAGATCATGCCGGAACATGTCAGTGATGATCTTCTCCAGACTGGAGATAATTCATCTTTAGACCAGAGGGCTGAGCACATTACCCAGTGCGGTGCCATGGTCTGCTGTGCCATGGTTAACCAATGCCACCATCTGGGCACACAGGGCTGCACATAAAACAGGAGTGAATGGGCTTCTACCTGTTGACTGACTTTCAACATCGCACTAAACCACTGGGTCTGCTCTAGAAGGAGACAGTAGCGGGGAGTGGTAGGGGACCAGAGAGACACAGGAAAGCAGACCCCTACCCACAGCTGCCGCCAGCCTAGGCAACCCCTGCTGGGCAACTGGCTATGGTGGGGGCTCTGTGTGCACATGAGGACACATGGATGGTGGCCCAGGGAGCAAAGATGGTCTCATTCTCAACTGCCTTCCCACAGAACGGGGCTAAAGAGGCCCCACTCTCCACCCACATCTCCCCTGCCAGGAGGGGACAGACTTGGGAGGCAACTCCCCTGGGATTCAGGTCATGCACTGGCTGGAAAGAAGAGGTGAAGTAGCGTCCACGGAACACGATAAGGGAGCCAGTGGGAAGACTGAGTCAGGAAAGCTGGGTTGTGTGAGAGGGAGATGACACTAGACACTAGTGATGGGTTTGGACCAGCTACAAGGAAAAGATAAGAGACAGAAAGAGCAGGGGACACATGGAATGGAAACAAGAAATAGCCAAGGCAGAAAAGAATCAAGAACAGAACAAGATTTATTTACTGAATAATACATGAAGAGCCAAACTGCAATCCCAGAAATACTTATGTGTCACCAAGAGTTTATGATCCAGGTAGAATGATGGCAAAGTCAAAATGCATATAACATTCCTATGTATGAGCCATATGAAACCTGGCATGTACAAACAGTGAGGATCCCAGACTGAAAGTGGCTGCAGCTCCTTTGACATGTCAACTATGCTCATTACCCTCATCGGCAGGTATCATAGCCAGTGGATATAGAATTCTAAACGTTTATAGTAACAATAAAAAAATGCAGCATACATATATGTATATATTTGAGATGAAGTTTCGCTTTTGTTGCCCAGGCTGGAGTGCAGTGGTGCGATCTCAGCTCACTGCAACCTCTGCCTCCCAGGTTCAAGTGATTCTGCTGCCTCAGCCTCCCCAGTAGCTGGGATTACAGGTGCTCACCACCATGCCTGGCTAAGTTTTGTATTTTTAGTAGAGATGGGGTTTCACCATGTTGGCCAGGCTGGTCTCAGACTCCCAATCTCAGGTGATCCTCCCAAGGTGCTGGGATTACAGGTGTGAGCCACCATGCCCGGCCAGCCTTTCTATTAATATCTCATGTGCTTTAGACACATTTTGTAAATTGTCGAATGCAGTTCCACTGTCAGCTTGCAGCTGTGTCAAAATGACATGAATCCAAAGTAGGAAGCGAGATGCAAGATGCAGCCTGCTGGCACTACCCACACCCTGGGACCCAGCTGACTCAGGAGGTCTCAAGGAACCATCAGCATCATCATTCTTAACAATGGCTGGCATCACTGGGGTGTGTCAGGTCCTGTTCTGCTTAAACCCAGAGAGAAGTGTGACCCAGGGAGACTCAGGGAGAAGCGTGACTCCCCCTTAACACACAGGGAAACTGAGGCAGAAAGCAATGAAGTAATTTGCTTGAGAAATAGCAGAGCTAGGACTTGAATGCTGGAAGTCTGCTCTGCTGGGATGACAGAAGAGTCTTAGGCTGGTCCCTTTCCTAATTCTTGCCAAGGGGCAGGTGGCCCTAGACCTACCCCAACCTCCTGCTTCTCCAGGATTCGTGAACCTGTGGCAGCTTACATGGTTTGTTCCCTTTCACATCCACTCTCAGACTCAGATACAAATATACAGACACACATTCCTTACTGGCCCACTGGCTATATGCTGAAAATATCTATGCCATAATAAGATCAAGAAATAGAAATTTCTTTTAAAGGTATCAAAACCCATTTACCGTCTTTTTTTTAGAAAGAGAAAGGAGACGATGAAACAACCCAACTTTACTGGGAGCCAATTTCATAAGCAGCTGGGACTCTGTTTACTGCATCAAGGATGGGTTTCTTTTTCTTTTTTTTTTTTTTCGAGATGGAGTCTTGCTCCGTCTCCCAGGCTGGAGTGCAGTGGCGCGATCTCGGCTCACTGCAAGCTCCGCCTCCCGGGTTCCCGCCATTCTCTTGCCTCAGCCTCTCCGAGTAGCTGGGACTACAGGTGCCCGCCACCACGCCCGGCTAATTTTTTGTTTGTATTTGTAGTAGAGACGGGGCTTCACCGTGGTCTCGATCTGCTGACCTCGTGATCCACCCACCTCGGCCTCCCAAAGTGCTGGGATTACAAGCGTGAGCCACTGCGCCCGGCAAGGATGGGTTTCAAATCATAGCAGCTACTGCTGCACCTCTGTCTCCCCCACAACCCCTGCTAAAAGAGTTTGTCCCCATTGTGGCCAGAAGGACGGCTTTACATTCCCCACAGCCCTAGCCTAAGAGGTTGCACACTGCGGTACTCACTAAATGTTTATGGAATTGAAAAACTCTGACAAGCACTGCTCTGCAGAGACCCTTCTCTCGAGTTCCTGCCTAATCCCAGAAGTGCAGGCTCTGTGTCCGTCTACGCACCCAGCCCTGCACTGGGGACAAGACAGGGAAGGGAAGGACCAGCTTCCTGCCCTAAGGGAATAGGGGCTCTGTTTGCAGCAGGAAGGTACATAAGGGAAGAAGGTTGTGCAGGGGGCAGAATGGTTAGGATGTGTCAGTATTTGGAGGATCATAAAAGGTGAGAGATCATGGGACCACATATGTTACATGTCCAGAATTCCCAGATACCAGAATGGCCAGGGAGATGATGTCCTTACTCTCGTTCAAATACAATGCAGGTTTGTGCATTCTTGTGTTTTAAAATTTTTTGAGTTGTAATTTCCAACATGATAAATAACTCTATCTATCTATCTATCTATCTATCTATCTATCTATCTATCTATCTATCTATCTATCATCTATCTATCAATCATCTATCTATCATCTATCTATCTTCAAAATATACACAAACAAAAGCTCTTTGGGGGGTCTTAATAATTTTTCTATGTGTAAAGGAGTCTTGAGACCAAAAAGTTCGAGACCTGCTAGAACAGAATAGTAAAATAGTAAGTGGTGTTGGGACACTTCATTAAACATTTAGAAAAAATAAAGCTAGAACTTCAGCTTGCACCACATGCACAAAATTATCTGATAGATAAATTACTGCACTAAACGTAAGAAACACAATATAAAGGTATTTGAGGAAAATTAAGGAAACATTCATGTAACTTTGGGGTAAGGATATAAGACACAAACCGAGGAGCCATGTAGTATGAGATTGACAGATTGTGTTCATTAATAAACACTTTCGTGTAAAAAAGTAGAGTTAAAAGGTAAATGTTGGATTTGGAGATTGGCAAAGGGTACTTAAGAGATTATTATTATTATTGAGAAACATAAAGAACCCCTACATGTTCATAGAAAAAGAACAAATAACTCAATTGATACATGGACATGTACTGGCATATATTGTGATAAGAAAAAAAAAAGGCCCATGAGCATAAAGAGAGGTACAATCTATTATCCAGAAAATGGAAATTAAAACAATGTAATTTTTTTCCTTTTCATCAAATTGGCCAAAATGACAAGACTGTTCACAGCCAGTGCCATAAAGGTGTGGGGACACAGGAGCACAGACTTGTCCAGTCTCTTAAGAGGAGCATTTGGCATCCCTATCGACTTTTAAACGTGCTTCCCTTCAACTCAGAGATGGCACATCCATTGTCAATCCTAGAGACACAGTAATATGTGCACATAGAGATACACAGAAGAAAATTCACTTCATTTCTTGAACAGTAAAAAAAAATTAAGAAATCTAATATCCATCAACAGAAGACTAAACTATAGTTCACCTACACTGTGGAATTCTATGAAATAGTTAAAAAAAAAAATGAGGCAGATCTATGTATCATCATGGAAACATCTCCAGGAAATATTTTAAAAAATCAAATTTTGGGACCATGCAAAAAGAAGGGTCTTTTTTAGGTAAAGTCCTTCCACCCCCATATCAGCATATGTGTATGATGCACACGGATGTGTTCAAACTCTAAGACCATCTGGAAGGACACATCAAAGCCGGCAAGGATTCCTACAGCGCAACGGAGGAAGGGAAACACTTTCTTTTCGCTCTTGTATTTCTGGACCATTGGGGATTTTTTACAATGAGAATATATTCTCATAGGACTTGGGTGCTTTGAAAAAACAAACAACCTCCTTCCCACCTTGTGGTCTTATGAGACACAATCTGATGCTTTTTCTTCCTGACTCTCCCTCAGTCGGGCTGGCTAGGGGCAGCAGGAAGTATCTCAGTCCCCTGGAGGGAGGCAGGGTGGTAGTCGGGAGAACTGGGCTCCAGCTCCGGACACCCCTGAGTAAGTCATTAACTTCTCAGCACAGCTGCAGCTGGAAGCAGCCTAAGGACGCCTGTCCTACCTACTTTCTGGGTTCCCTCTGAGGATCAGTAGGTATCAGCACGGACAAGTTAGAAAAGACCTGTGCTGCCTTCGTGATTTTCCCGTTGTGGTGTCCTTTCTGTGGGCCAACCTGGAGCCTCCTACCAAATTCCATTAAAACGGACGATGCATATTAGGCCACTGTGCCTTTCGGATGGGTCAGTGTCCAGTGAATGCAACTTGGGGATGAAAACGCTTTCTGTCACAGCCTCTGCAAATGGAGAATCAGTCAACATTTGATTTACCAACCACAGAAAACCCTCCACATTTTAAGAGAGCTGAACAATAAGTCATGATTAAAAATGGCTGTAATCCCTTTAATTGGATGTTAATGCTATGTTACATTGAAATGAGTGTTGATGGGCAGAGCTTTCCCTTTTGGGGTCTTCCTCAGGGAGGCCCAGGGCCCCTGTGGCTCCCCAGCAGGTGTTTCTGAGGGTTTCGGCCTCCGTGAATCGGAGAAGCCAAGGCGGCATCACCACGTGGCTTCCCCGACAGGCACCTGACAGGTAACACTTCCTATGAGGCTGAGACATTCTCATTGACAAGCAGCTGATTTTTCCCTCCTTCCATATTACATGCAGGTAACTAAAGAGAGGACCTTCAGGTCACTCTAGGCCAATGGGGAGACTCATGTGTGTTATCTTTTAGGTTCTTTTTGTAAACATATCTTAGACAGAACTCACCACTGCTCCCCAAATTGGCACTAGCTGTATCCCCCTTCCAGTGCAACCCTTTCCCCCAGGCATGGCCCTGCAGATGGGCTGCCCCTTCCTGATAGCCCCTGGCACCATCCTCTGGGCCTTGCTCAGGCTGTGGGCGCTGCCTGGGACCTCTCCCTCCATGTCCCCCCCTAGAACCCACCCATCTCCCACAGCCCTGCACGGAGGTCCCTGCCACTGCCTCTCCTGATGTCGCTGCAGGACGCCCCACCCCAAGCACAGGCTATGTCTTTTTCATGGCACTCAAGCCTTATTCTGCATAAGGAATCCTAGTGAGAACCCAGATCTGGGCAGCAGCAGATGCTGGCAGAAGAGGACGAGCCGGTGCGTTTGTGCGCTTGCTCCGTCTCCCCGCTCTCATCCTTCCAGGGCCCAGGCGGAGGGTTCTCCACCTTGTGACCTGGCAGCTTTTGCCCATGGTGGCTGTTGAGTAGAATGGTTTTACAGGAAGTAGTTGCTGAGTGGATCTCCTTTGTTTGAACATGCCTGGCTGTGTGGACAGAGGGCCCAGTCCTTTTTTTTTTTTTTTTTTTTTGAGAAGTCTCTCCATTCATCTGTGTCCCTGGGGAAGGCCAGAGGGCTCTTGTCCGTGGTACAGGGCAGCCATCTCACGGCCACAGTCCCTGAGAGGCCCCTCCCCACTGCCTCTGCTTCTCTGATACAAAGAAGAGGAGGAAATGGAGTTTGGTGCAGGCAATGGGAGGTGGGAAGGAAGGAGTAGGAGGAGGAGGGAGGGAGGGAGAACCGACTATGGACTCTGAGCCAGAAGTGCACCCTCCAAGGCTGCATCCCGGCAGCAGGCACCCTGCCCTATCCCTCACCCCTGCGAGGGCTGATGGTGCAGACTGGGAAGGGGCCTGCTGAGCACCTGAAAATGAGTCAGGCATTCTGTCACAGCCATCTAGGGCCTCCTCTACTCCCCTGACTCCATCTCCCTCTCCTCCCTCCCTCTCCTCCCGGGCTGGCCACACTCTGGCACTAGATACCACCCGGTCCGGGCTTACTTACAGTAGAAGCTACTCGGTTCCTTTCTCCTAAAGTTCTGCTGGGTTTTATGTGGGCCTGATGAAGAGCTTTCAGTGTATCAATGTCTCCATCATTGACACTGATATTTCTGCCAAGGTGTCTTGGATGGTTGTCTATTAGCCATTTTTGTTTCTAATCTCTCTCGCTTCCTCAATGACACTGTTTTTAGTTGGATATTTTTCAGAGTAAATTTGCTGTGAGAAACCTTTGCCTGTGCCCTTATTTCTCATCAAAATATTTTTATTGCATGGTCAGGAAATTAGATATGAGGTCACTGAAAATGTGAAAATACAAGTTATTGTCTTGCCCGAGAAAACCTGCAGAGGTCACTTGCAGAGGTTCCACTAGACTCCAGTCCTGTGCTCAGGCAAGTCAGCTGGGAAACTTCCTTCAGTTTTAAAAACTAGGGACTTTACAGATTCTTGCTCTGGATGGAGTACAGATTTGGAGAGGACGAAGCGTGGGCAGCTCTGCCATCAGTCAAAGGACAGCTTTTATGAGTGTGCCCCAGATCAAACTCATCCGTCATAAACCAGCCACCCCAACAGACACTCTCAAGCTCTCAAGAACTCAGCAGTGGAAGGGGCTGGGAGGTCTTGAATTTAGCATTTCTCTAACGCTAGAATCCCCCACCACACTGACAAGCAGGACCCATCTTCCTTTCTAGCACTCCCAGTCACTGTGATCCAGAGCTTCTGCGGGCCAGACCCCTGAGTGGCCCTTGAGTTTGGCACACTCTTCCTCGGGAGCTGCAGGGCTTCACCACATAAGCTCCCGCTGGCATCCCCATGCCACCTCCAAAGCCACAGGTGTCCAGAGGAAAGAGAGGCACCAAAAATACCAACAGGTATGCTGATGGGATCCAGCCCTACTCAGCACATGGTTCTCTAATAACCAGAACTAATGCTTTTTCAGAAACACACGGCAATCCAGCAGCACCCAACACATGCTTACTCTTCCGGAACACAAACTTAGGATAAATCCATCTGCGCAATACTTCTTAATAGACTCACTGGAGGAGGAACTCTTCTCCAAAGCACATATTTCAAACAGAAAGCACCGTGTTGGAACACAGAACCTTTAGGCAATCACAGCATCGATGAGGGGAGGGGCATCAGTGGCACACAAGAAATGTCTCTGCGCTTTACACGTTAAAGCACCCAGCACCTTGCTTCGCAGTGTGGGTGTGTGTCTGATGTTCTTGAAATTCACTCCTGCTTCCAGAAAGGATTAAGGAGACCCAGGCTGGGGTGCTGCCCACACTGCTCACTTCTCCCACGCTAGGAACAGCTTTGCTGGCTCTTCCTGGACCTTGCTTTTAGACCCTGCTTTTCTCCAGGGGGAATGGGGTTTTGTCAGGGTCTTTTTGTTGGCTGCCCTGGGATATTTTGGTTTTAGAGTTAAGTCTCCTTTTCCCAGGGAGGAGCCCAGAAGGACCTCGGGTCCATAATGGAGGTGCCACAAGACCAAGCAGGGAGCGAATCAGCAGGAGGGAAGTGAGGATGGGCAGCCTCCCTGTGAGCGGTGTGGGCCAGCAAAGGCCTTCGGGGCATCCCGCGAGCATTTCCAACCTGAACTCTGGGGAGGACATGTCTGTCTACGTCTGTACCTGTTGATAGACATAAAGATACAGATGCGTGGACACACGCACACTTATATATCCCTATATAATCATTATATATATGTGTGTGTGTGCGTCTATAGCTATATACACATGTATATATGAGGGCTTAAAAATACACACATACACACACATCTAAGGATAGACAGCGCTGTGTGTGTGTGTGTGTCTGTTTAAATCCATCAAGTGACCTGTGCGATGAGGGATGTGTGTTGCTTTCAGGCGCTACGCCCTGGCTGACATTTTGGAAGGCCTTGGCTGGAGGTGCAGGTGTGGCCTGCGTCTGGGTTTTTAGGACCTGCGTGCGGTCAGCAGGCTGTGGCTGCCCCCGCCCCTGAGTGTGGAGGAGGTGCCGGGAACTCCTGCAAGGGGGAGCGTCTGGCTGTGGGAGGAAAGAGTCAGCACCCAGATGAGGAAACACTATTTGGAAAGGCAGCGGCTGAGACTTCTACGTGTTTTCAAAAACTGGGCCAATAGGGAAAACTCTTCACCTCCATCTGAGAATGATTTTTAGGGGAAAATAAAGTTTGCTCTGGCCTGAATAAGTAAGAGCATCTCTCTTCCTCCCTTCCCTTCCCGCACTCCTTCCCGCTGTGGGCTCCGGGCATGGCCAGCACGATACTGCCACGCTTGCTTCCTAACAGCAGCACCGGTCTGTGCCCCTACGGGGCATGCCGTGTTCCTGGTTCTGCAGACTGTCAGCCCAGCCACACCATGGAGCGTGCTGCAGCCACACCATGCAGTGTGCAGACGTGTGGCAGAGTCTCTTTGAAATCCCTCTGGCCACACCTGGAAGTCATACTTTGGAGCTGAGTCTTTCCTATATTTCCTGAATAACTGACTTTGTCAGCATATCATTGTCAAGTACATAGTGGTTGACTATTGCGGGTCAAAAAATTGAGACACAAAAGGGTTAAGAAATGACTCCAGACCTCATAATTAATTGCCATGGAGCAGGTATTAAAAGATTTGACCCCAGTCCAGGACTGCCTACTTGGTCTCTAATGAGAGCCCTTCTGGGATCTTGATGGGATAAGATGCATGACTTGGGAGGTCTGTCAGGAGCTCTGATAAAGACCAGACAGTGGCCAGGCACGGTGGCTCACGCCTGTAATCCCAACACTTTGGGAGGCCGAGGGAGGCAGATCACGAGGTTAGGAGTTCAAGACCAGCCTGACCAACATGGTGAAACCCCGTCTCTACTTAAAATACAAAAATTAGCCAAGTGTGGTGGTACAGCGCCTGTAATCCCAGCTACTCAGGAGGCTGAAGCAGGAGAATCGCTTGAACCCGGGAGGCGGAGGTTGCAGTGAGCCAAGATCGTGCCAGTGCACTCCAACCTGGGCGACAGAGTGAGACTCCGTTTAAGGAAAAAAAAAAAAAAGACCAGGTAGCAACAAGGCCACTTCACACACAGCCCCTCTACGCTCCACCTGAAGGGTGGCGCCCAGGGGACACGCACGGAGCAGAAGGTTGCCAGTGGGCCGGACACAAGGCAGCTGGAATGACCAGGCTTTGAGGTCGGTCTTTCTCAGCAGCGAGGAAGTGCTTCCCCCTCGCAGCCGAGAGGCACTCCTGTCATGGATATTTGTGTCTGAAACGTGCACCAGGCCTCCTGCACACGCACAGGGCCTCAGGGAGGCACAGGTGCCAGGACAGAATTGGGGAGAGTTGGCTGAAGCTGCCACATATGTGAGGCTTCAGAAAATCTTCCAGCTGGCAGCCCGGGCCCCAGTGCCAGTTCTGAGGCACATTTTTAAAACTTAATGTGACCAGCATGCTTTCATGACACAAACGGTTCCTTGTAAGACTTAGGCGAGCCTTTTCTTTAGGAAGGGAGAGGTGGCTTGGCTATGAGCTTTGCGGAAGCAATGTTCCCTGAAAACAGAAGGGCACAGAGAGGTGACAGTGGGGGGATGTCGCCCCTAGTAGAGTTGGGGAGAGGAACGGAGGAGGACTTTTCTCGCTGGACCTGACCCTAACAGCACAGGTACTGAAGATTTCATTCATTCCCCGGGCCACCTTTCCTTCCAGTCAACTTCCTCCCAAATCATTAACAGAAGACAGGACCTATCTGTTGAATTTATCCCCCAAGTCCCCTTTGTACATCTTCCTTATGTCCCAGGCCCCATCCACAGTACAGATCTGAGTTTAAAAAGTATTAGTCGACGATAGAATCTGGACCTGTAACCAACATCCTATGCTGCCCACAAACACAGAGGTACTGGAAAAAGAGATACCGTCTATTATGGAAACATATATATATATATATTTATAGGAACACATTTGTTTTTAGATGTATCGAAATCCCTCCCCTGCTCAAACACACATACCAGTTCTCAGGGACACGGCAGGTTGACTTTAAGAAGAACATGATACATACATAAGTCATATTAAAGTTCTTCATTCTTTAAGAATTCCCTACCTCGCTGGGTGTGGTGGCTGATGCCTGTAATCCCAACACCTGGGGAGGCCCAGGCGGGCAGATCACTTGAGGTCAGCAGTTTGAGACCAGCCTGGCCAACATGGTGAAACCCCGTCTCTACTAAAAATACAAAAATTAGCCGGGCATAGTGGCACATACCTGTAATCCCAGCTACTTGGGAGGCCGAGGTTGAAGTGAGCCGAGATCGTGCCACTGCACTCCAGCCTGGGTGGGTGATGGGGTAAGACTTGGTCTCAAACAAAACAAAACAAACAAAAACGAATAATTCTGTACCTCAAGACGGAAATTACTCTGAAGAGTAATGAGAAGTTCAAGTCCAGTCTACCTGATTATATGAGGAAGAAAGAGAACTGGGTCACTGACGAGCCAGGTCAGGGGGTCCCATCTGTATTAAAGCCTGGGGCCCCTGGGAGGGATGGGACCTCATTCAAGCACTTAATGGGCACACGTTTTTCTTTCAAGATTCAAAATACTATGGTGCATCCCCATATTTATGCTTGGGAGGATGGGAAACCATCCTCATTAATCCAAATGACTTGAGACTGACCATCTTTAATCTATTCAGGGTTATAAAAGGGTGTTCTGTTCCTGGAAATAATATAGTGATCCGAATGGCAAACTGTAACCCCCGACAGAATCAATACAGAGGGGTCTGAGGACTCTCACCTGGTGACTGCATACCAGGACGCAACCCCACACGTGGGCATCCCTACATGTTTTGCGTGGACCACCTGCCAATCAAAATGAGATCAGTTGCAGCTCACAGCCCTACTTCTCCCCAAACCAACCTGACTGAACACAAATTCACGCTGATTTCTGGGGGTGGATAAGAATTCATACTTGGCTTCCTAGCCCTCGATTTAAACAGGCTGAGTCACTCAGGGATGGAAGTAGTCAGAAGCTACTACTCCTGCCAGTGAATCTGAGGGAGTTCTTTGGAATAAGATACATGAGAAGCAAGGCCAGGGCAGAAGATGAGGAGGTGTGCGCATAGAAGGTCAGCCAGATACTCAACACATTAGCAGCGTGAAAACAGAACCATCACAAAGGATATCTTGCAGGACTGTCCTTAATGGCATTTAGGAATCCTGTTTGCTGTGAACCTGTGGGAATGAAACCAACATTTAGTATTCAGATATAAACAGCCTTCATGCTGAATGCTGTCTCATCTACATAAAAATAATAGATGGCTAAAGATCAATGAAATAATTCTATTTTGTAAGTGCTACGACACCCAGTTTACTGATCAGAGATTGAGACGCCACTAAAGTTTTTCATCAAGAAAATGGAGGATTCATAATTAGGCCCAACATCTGCAGGGTATTTTTTCAATAAAAGCAGATGGATGTCTGCACACTTTCCCATAAATTATAGTTCTGATGACTCCTTTGTTTTCCTCATTTTAATAGGAAAACAGAATACTGTATGCTATCTTTTCTCTTCTGTTTTCCCCAAATTTGTTAACTTTTGACCCTGGAAGCTCTGGAAACTAGGTTACATATAAAAGACTTCTTTTTCTACACCCAGAGTAAACAAAGTCATAAAGCTGAAATTTATTAGACTTCTTTTGGGCTTTAGACATTTTAATATGAGCTGTCTTAGGCAAGAACACGTTTCTTTAGGGGCTTGAATAAAGAAGCATCTGACAGAAAGCAATTTTTATTTTATGCATTGACATCATACTTTTAAAAATAAAATGGAGGTAGTTTTAACAATTCCATCTTGGGGTAGCAGTGCCAGGTCCCTCTGTGCTGTGGGAAGCCAATGAGCCTCTGGGGACATCATCTGGCCTTCGTGTAGCAAGGAAATGACACAATCGACGGGTGCTATGGTGTCCCTGTGACATCTGACCACAGGCGCAGCTGCACTGTGGGACTTAGTGGCAGGGGGTGAGTAGCCACCGTGTCCCCATGTGCCCCACTATGGGAGACCACCTGGGAGGGTGAAGAGTGGCTTGGCTCCCTATTCTTCCCAAGGTCCCTTTCCCTCTGTGCCCACAGCCCATGTGTCTGAGTATGGGACACAGTGGGTGGGAGGGGCTGTGGAGAGGAGCTGCGTGGAGCGCTAATCAGGAGAGACGGTGCTTAAGGCTTCCTCCTCCATCTCTGCCAGCCCCAAAGGGCACAGACGCAAGTGCCTGTGCGGCCACGTGGAGCAAACGCAGCCTCGAGGCAGATGAAGCACCAAAAGAAATGATTTCTCTTTCTCTACTGCACCCTAATTATGTGGCTGGCCTACACCCTCCTTCCTCTCCAAGGAAATCCAGACTTCGCCTTCCCAGGAATCTTGGAGGCCACAGAAATCTCTCCCACCCCTCACTGTCTAGCCTTTCCCTAAGAGCCCAGGATCCCACAGAGAGACTCAGATGACAGCTCTCCTCTCTGCCTGTGCCAATGTTTTCTGAGGCTTAGAGGGTAACAGGAGCCATGTAAACCCCGTGCCCTTCCCGAAGCATCACATGCCAAGCCAGATAGGGTGGTGGGGTTGTGTTGTGGGGGTCACTGATGACGGGGTGTCGAATAAGGGAAAAGGAAAAGTTTTATTTGCTTTTGCCCAGGATAGTCCAATAACTTACAGGCAGGTAAATTCTTAATACTTTTGTGTAGAAGAAGAGATGAACAATATTTAAGTATAGACTATAGTAAAATCCAGTTTGGTGGAGCCAGGGTGAGTAAAACCTTAGAGGAGCTGAAAGTGAAACACACATCGTAACCTGAGTGTGGTGGCAGGTGCAGATTTCACTGTGAGAGTGTGTGAGAGCATGTGAGTGTGCAATGGTGTGAATGTGAGCGAGCATGACAGCATGTGAGTGCAAGAGAGTGTGTGAGCGTACTGGTGACTATATGAGTGTGGGTGTAGCTAGAGTGAATGTGGGTGTATAAGGGCATGTGTGTGGGTGTGTATGGGTATGTGTGTGAGTGTGGGTGTGTAAAGGTGTGTGTGTGTGGCTGTGTAAGGGGGTGTGAGAGTGGGTGTGTAAGGGTACGTGTGATTGGCAGTGTAAGGGTATGAGTGTGTGAATGTGGGTAAGGGTGTGTGAGTGTGTAAGGCTACACGTGTGTGAGCTTATTGGTGAGTATATATGAGTGGCTAGAGTGTGGGTGTGTAAGGGTATGTGTGTGGGTGTGTAAGGGTATGTGTGGGCGTGTAAAAGTATGTGTGAGTGTGCAAGGGTATGTGTGAGTGTGGGTAAGGGTATGTGTGTGAGCTTATTGGTGAGTATATATGAGTGTGAGTATGGCTAGTATGAGTGTGGGTGTGTAAGGGTGTGTGTGTGTGAGCGTATTGGTGAGTATGAGTGTGGCTAGCGTGAATGTGGGTGTGTAAGAGCATGTGTGTGGGTAAGGGTGTGAGTGTGAGCGTACTGGTGAGTATATATGAGTGTGAGTGTGGCTACAGTGAGTGTGGGTAAGAGTGTGTGTGTGAGGCCATGAGCATGCGTGTGTGTGTTCCCTGAGTTTATGTATATGACTAAGCACGTGGCAACTGGCCCTTGACATCCACAATGCAGGGACAAGGCCATAAATACAATCCCATAATACACACAAAAGCATCTTGAGGTTGTTAAAGGTGATATAAAAATACAATGTCTAAGCCGGGTGGAGTGGCTCACGCCTGTAATCCCAGCACTTTGGGAGGCCGAAGCAGGCGGATCACCTGAGGTCAGGAGTTTGAGACCAGTCTGGCCAAGATGGTGAAAACCCATCTCTACTAAAATACAAAAATTAGCCGGGTGCTGTGGCCCACGCCTGTAATCCCAGCTACTTGAGGCAGGAGAATTGCTTGAACCTGGGAGGCAGGGGCTGCAGTGAGCCGAAATCCCGCCACTGCACTCCAGCTGGGGCAACAGAGTGACGCTCCATCTCAAAAATAAAAATAAAAATAAATAATGTCTAAATACTGCTTTTCAGTGTCACGTGTGTGCTGGAGGATCGGTTCGTATTTCTTCCCTAGTTGTGTCAACAACTGCTTCTTTGAAAATAACATATAATGCCCTAGTCGTTCTCTCTGCTTCTTTTGTCTATTAATGCACAGATAGGACCCTAGCCACATTTTTGCCATTTTGAGGACTCTGAAAATAGAGGGAGAGGGGGCCCCTGTCTGCATCCTGCCCAGCTGATGTGGAAAAGGCGGGTGTCCATTGTCCTCTTGCAAGCCCACCAAGTTACGGCTCTCAAGCACATATTACACATTTGTGTCACGTTTGGATGAAAGATTATAGTCAGAAAGAATGGGAACTAGGATTGAAAGTACCTATGAAAATTTGGGATGGTCCATTTAACGGCCCAATTTGACTAATATTCAAAAACAATGAATGCAAAACATTCCTTCCCACCCACTTCCCCACCCCCTTCCAAACCCACCAGAAGAGAAAGGGAGGAGGCTGTGCTCCTAACGTTGAGCCTGAGCCCAGCCCACGCCATGTGTGGTTTGAGCACTGCGGCCTGGGAAGGAAGTGAAGCCGTTGTGCAGATACTTAGGGAAACATTCCAGAAAGAAGCTAGGGACTTGCTAATGAGGGGTTATGCTTCAGGAATGCAGACAAGAGGCAAGGCTAGTGCTTACTGTTGCTGTTGGTACCGTAATGGAAGTTCAAAGGCCTAAATTTATAACTCAATGCAAATTCACTTTCTTTTCATCATTTTCTATTGTAGGAAAGTGAATGACCAAGAGACAAAAGAAATTAAAAGTTATAACCCTCAGAATGGAAAATGAAAAAATGCCATTTGCTTAGGCAAATAGATACTAAAATCATTGATTTCCAAATCTAATTTTTAATCAAAGTTGCTTCCTTTATATATATGCCAGGGGTAGTTCGCTCATGTTCTAGCAGATACTTAAACATCTTGTCAAATGTGTGTTTTTAACACATATAGATTTGTGTGCAAGAAAACCTAGTCTTTCTCCCCAGACATCTTTTCTAGGGAGGGTGACTGGTGACTGTTCTTGCATAAGGAGGTATCACATTAAGGAAGAAAAGTCTGCTCTTCAATGCTCATCACTGCAGCACATTGTCCTTTGTGCAAAATGTGGGGATGAGTCCTCCAGGGAACCCCTTAGCAGGATAAAAAGTGAGGTCACTGAGGTTGGAATGGGACATGCCTATCAAGGAGGAGGTATTGTTTGGTGAAAGCGCAGCCTGGCCCAGGTGTGACCCCTGGAAAGTGCTGTGAAAGATGGGGTGGGGAGTGGGGGATGACAGGGGACGGAGGAGGGATGGAGGAGGGTGAGAAACAAAAGCGAGGCAGGCTGGAAGTGAGGAGGGGAAAGGGAGAAAGAAAGGGAAAGAGAGAGCCCGAAATGACCAAAATATTAAATCAAAATCAAATCGGAAAATCAAAGTCAGGCAAATGGTTACATACGTAATCTGATTTCGCCAGCATACTTACGAAGAATGACGTGGGTGATAACGAATGCAAATATAAAGACTGTCAGAAAAGACAGAGATAAAATAAACATATAAAAAAATCTGTAGTTTCTTTTCCCCACACAGTTGCCTACCCAGGGACAGTGGTGATCAAACCGTTCTGAAATGAGAGGCAGAAAAAAAAAAAAGTGGAAATCAATTAATAAAATGCCTTTTTAATTGCAGGAGCCCCGCCCCTCCCACCCAATACTCTGATAATATAACACAACGATATTATTCTGCATATTTCCAAATTAACCACTCAGAGAAATGTTTCACATCAAGACAGTTCAAGGACACCGTCATTCTTTCAACAGAACGTAGCTGTTTTGAAAAAACAAAGCATATGCATTCTTCTCAAATGGCAACTTAAAGAAACAGGAGGGCAAATTCTCATTTCTTTTGGAAAGTAAAGATTCCTCTCTTTGGTAAAAGAAACTTCTTTGCATTCACTGAACAACCGTCCCTTAAGAGGGAACCAACACCGCCTGATGGTAAGTTCTGGCCTGGGGCTGGATGTCGATCAAGTGACCTGCTTTGCATTTGCATAGTAAATGGCCATAGAGAGAGGCCACAAGGGGCCTGGGACAGGACAGAAGGACAATCCTTTGTCCTCACTTACAACCGTTCAGCAGATATCCATCACATTTATTAATGCTTTGGGCCTCAAAACACCGCCTGATGGTAAGTTCTGGGCTGGGGCTGGATGTCGATCAAGTGACCTGCTTTGCATAGTAAATGGCCATAGAGAGAGGCCACAAGGGGCCTGGGACAGGACAGAGGGACAATCTTTTGTCCTCAGTTACAACTGTTCAGCAGATATCAATCACATTTATTAATGCATTGGGCCTCAAAACATTCCTATGAAGAAAATGATGGTGTCACCCTATTTTACACATGGGCAAACTGAGGCTTACAGAGATGGGAGACTGCCTGCACGGGGCCATTCATCTCAGAAGCAGTGGAACTAGAACTTGAGGTCAGGCCTTTCAGAGCGGCTCCCATCTTCTTACTGTACATGCTGCTTCTGGCACTTTGTAAATGACAGGGAGTCCGATATGGGCATCATTACATGGTTACCCATGGTACCCTAAGTGCAGACCCCAGGCCTCTCACCTGGACATCTGCACACAAAGTCTGTAATGCATTTGAGATTTGTTCTTCCCCTTGCAAGTAATGGCAAAGGGCTTCTCTTGACTACTCAGCTGATCTTCTATTGAGAACACCATTCTAACACACCTGCTCATACAAGACTGCCTGTGGCGGCTGGGGAGGACACCGCTGGGCATATGACTTAGCTTTCTCCTCTGGCTCTTTTCTAAGCTGAACTTGTATCCAGTTTTCATATTTTATCTATCTCTATGTGCTTGAAAATATATGGGGAGTGCTATATGAGGTGTGACCCTATAAATAAAACATTACAAAGTTAGGCAAGGCAGTCAGTTTCATGACTTTCTGGTCATGTATCATAAATTGGTCATCTTGCGTTTTTGGTCAAATGCAAGCTTGTTTCTTGAAAAGGGCATGAGGACACCTGAATGATAGTGGCGGCAGAGGAACTGCAAGAGAATTATTGCTGCCTGCAAGTGGCAGTAATAAGAAACAGCCAATCTGGGCAGAGGACTTGAGGAGAGATTTCAGAGCTCCCTGGCCTGGTGATAAGCTGATGGCCTATAAGATGCTGACACTCAGGGAAAATAATTTGAGCCTACCCATGTGAGTTACATGTTAACATGTGTTGCTGGCCGCCCCATCCCCATGGCTGGAAAAGCAAACCCTGCGTAAAAACAACCTCCCTGGGGCTGGGGAGGGCCGCACAGGTGTATCAGGTGTATCACAGAGAATACCCGGGGCCAGGGAAATACTCTGTGTGATACTGGAATGACAGAAACACGCAATCATACATTTGCCCAAAGCCACAGAATGTACCACACCTACAGCGAACCCTAATGTAAACTGTGGACATTGGATGATAATGATGTATCAATGCACATTCATCAATCCTGACAAATTTATCCACTATGATGGGAGATGCTGATAATGGGGGAGGCTGTGCATGTGGAGGGGAGGGGTAGATGAGAACTCTCTGGACCTGCCTCTCAATTTTGCTGTGAACCTAAAACAGCTCTAAAAAAAATTAAGTGTTTAAATATTAACAACAAACAAACCTGATTTCCCCAAGTTACTGATCTACACAGTCTGTATAATGAGAGATCTATCTATGTGACGAAGTGCACATAGAGAAAAAAAATCTGAATCAGCCAGAATTTCCTAAGACTTGGAGGCCATCATTTTGAGAAACCACTTTTCTTCTCAATGTATGACTAGAGAAAATGGGCATGAGAGTGAAAACTGGGGGCATAAAAGCACATGCTGGGATGGAATCTCCTATTCACTCTAGGAAAGCTGATCTCTCAATCCCACATGCGGTGGGTTTGAGCCTCTTAACTGAAGTGAAAATTGCCTATCAGCAAAGAAGGACGTAGGGCCTAGGCGGCATCGTTAACACCAGGGACACCCCATCTGAAGCATGAAGGTCTTGCAGCACACTACAGACCGTTTCTACCATAGCAGGCAGGTCGTATTTTTAGCTTAGAAAGTTTAATAACAGCTAAGCTGTGACACTGTGCTTTTCCGACGGAGGCAGAGTAACTACCGAAATGAAAGCGGCAGATGATGCAGAGGAGACAGTTGCTCATGGAGTCTGGGAGCTTCTTGGGAAACCAGCGCCGTCTTAGAGATGGGTGTGAACTCCTGGCTCTCCGGTAGCCCTGAGCTAAAAGCAGTTCCTGTCTAGAAATTTGTTGTATTGAAAACTTTTTCTGGCAAACTTTTTCTAGGATTTTAGTGGCAGGAATCCCACTAAAAATCTAGGCTCACTGAGAAATTATCCTACTGAATATTTTTCATGTCCTCTGTTGTGTTTGTTGAGTTTATGGTGGTAATGAGTCTGTGCTTTCCTCTCTGCCCACATCTGATGATCAGTTGCACCCAGGGTCTCTTTTCCATGGACTGTCTTTCTCTCTCACTGGCAATCCCTTTTCATCTCAAGGTCCAAATGCCACTCTACACTGATGACTCCAGAACGGCGGCCTCTCACCTTCAGCAACAGACTCCTGCTGAATGGCCTGGCTGGCCCTCAAACTTGACTTGTCCCGGAGAGGACATCCTGTCCTCCCTCCCCAAACACGTGCCTCTTCAGACTCTCTATCTGACCAGTTGCTCAACTCAGAACCCCAGGCATCGTTCCTGACCCCACCCTTTCTCTCACCCCCACATCCAAACCATGAACAAGTCCTATCGGCTTTACCCTGGCTGCATCTGAAATCATCTGCTATGGTCTAAATGTGTCTCCCGAAGTTCGTGTGTTGGAAACTTAGTCCCCAGTGCAACAGCGTTGAGAGGTGGGGCACTGAAGAGGGGATGAGGTCATGAGGGCTCTGCTCTCATGAATGGTTTAGGATTAATGCTGTTATTGTGGGAGCGGGCTCCTGATAAAGGAATGATCCCCCTCTGCCTCTCACACTCTCTTGCCCTCCCGCCTTCTGCCATGAGAGGACACGGCAAGAAGACCCTTCCCAGATGCAGGCCCCATGGCTGTGGACTTCCCAGCCTCCAGAACTGTAAGGACTAAATCTCTGCTCTTTATAAGTTACCCGGTCTGTAGTACTCTGTTATAGCAGCACAAAATAGACTAAGACATCCTCACATTTGTTTTTCACTTGTGCTTATCTGCCAACCCTACTCTAAGCCTAACACATATTTGTCAAGTAACTGAATACACTCTCATCCCATCAAAAGGACATCTGCAGGAGTAAGTGCATTGCCCAAGGTCACACAGTTAATGTATCGCAAAGCTGGGATGGGGGCCCAGCTCTATCTGTCTCCTAACCTGAGCTCCTGTCCATTAAATGCTACATTGCCTTTACTGAGTATTTTCCATGTACCCAGCACTGTATCAGGTGCTCGGAATACTAAGAAGAAACAGCCACAACATAGGACACCATGGCATCAAAGAGTTCCTTGTGTTACTTGGTGAGGACACAATTTTCAGACACTAAAATATTCCTCAGATCCAAGGAACGAACTCCTAATTTAGCTTCCATGTTAGTCAGCTTGATTGCCATTGTTGGCAGCAGACAGCATTCTTCCTTTTCGGGTCAAGGATGAGAACAGGCCACGGAAAAGCAGGGAGACCTCACATGGTGGCCCATCCTGTCCTGCTGGGAGAGCCACCCTCCTGCCTCCAGCTCTGAATGTGCTCAGAGGAGCGGAAGCTAAAGAGCTTCTAGAGTTGTACCTTCCAATGGGGAGGCTGGTGTCATTCAGTGTCCAGGATAGAAAGTTGGCAAGAATTAGGCACAAGCTGAGCTGGGAAGAGAGCAAGTGACTGCAACCAACACATGACATAGCTCTCAGGGGCCCAAGTGAACACATCTGAGAAGCTCCACACAGCCATATTTAGAGTATTATTTCTATACTTTCTGTGTGGAAAAATTGAATGGCTGTCCTGTGTGCCAGGGTAGGGTTAGGGGCACATGTGATGGGAAGCTCTTTAAACAAACACTTTGAAGTTGTTGCCACATTCCTTGATTCTAAAGTTTGGGTCCTGCCAGAAGGGAGTGGTCTTTATACCACAGTATCACTACAGGAGTCCTTTATTTAAAAGATGTATTAGGGCTGGGCGCGGTGGCTCATGCCTGCAACCCCAGCACTTTGGGAGGCCGAGGTGGGCAGATTACGAGGTCAGGAGATCGAGAATATCCTGGCCAACATGGTGAAACCCTGTCTCTACTAAAAATACACAAATTAGCTGGGTGTAGTGGCGTGTGCCTATAGTCCCAGGTACTCAGCAGGTTGAGGCAGGAGAATCGCTTGAACCCAGGAGATGGAGGCTGCAAGCTGCAGTGAGCTGAGATTGTGCCACTGCACTACAGCCTGAGCGACAGAGTGAGACTCTGTCTAAAAAAAAAAAAAAAAAAAAAAAAAATGTACAAGTCTGTTCTCATGCTGCTATAAGGGCATACCTGAGACTGGGTAATTTATAAAGGAGAGAGGTTTAATTGATTCACAGTTCCGCAGGGCTGGCGAGGCCTCAGGAAACTTACAATCATGGTGGAAGGGGACGCAAACACGTCCTTCTTCACAAGGCAGCAGGAGAGAGAAGAATGAGAGGTGGGTGAAGGGGGAAGTCCCTTATAAAACCATCAGATCTCATGAGAACTCACTCACTATCATGAGAATAGCATGGGGGAAACTGCCCCCTTGATTCAGTTACCTCCCACCAGGTCCTCCCACCACACGTGGGGATTATGGGAACTACAATTAAGGATGAGATTTGGGTGGGGACACAAAGCCTAACCATATCAAGACTCCGTCTCAAAAAAAAAAAAAAAAAGATGAGGAGTTACTCCCTAAGAGCCAGCTGGTGAATGGAACACTGAGGGTGGGAGAAGGCTGTAAAATCTGGAAGGTTCTAGAAAATAACAAGATTGAGTTAGCTAGCCCAGGGATCCTGGCCATGCCTCTGGTGGCACCGAGCTGCCTGCCGTGACCTGTGGACCTGCTCTCCTCTTACATCCAGCCGGCTCCCAGAGGGGAGGAATCATTTCTAGTCACCCTTAGAGCCCTGGCACCTAAGTGCCTGGCATGCAGTAGACACCCAGTAACTATGGATTAAGTAAAGGCAGAAATGTCTTCAATCTCATTTAGTAGGTTTATGAGCGATCACTACTCCAGGTTGCCAGGTGAAGACATTGACAAATGCGGGCAAAACATGAGATTCTAGGCATGCCAAGCACAAGACAAAACAGGGGTCCAGGATTTCTGAATATGTTCTGAGAAGGCTGAGTGCTGGGAGATACTGACTAGGTGCTAAGAGCTGACAACAGTTCGCCTGGATCAGCTCATGCAGAAAGAGTGGGAGGAGAGAGATGGTGGGAGGCAGGGGTGCTTTTACTCAAGCTCCATGGGGTACCAGTGAGAGCCCCAGAGGCTACAGTAGAATGCAAGTCACCTGCCCTCAGATCCTAAATGGGCAAAGAAGGTTCCATTAAAGTGGCCAGTGGGAACATAGTTCAGGAAAAAGAGCTATGGTCCTATTTTGTGAACCTAAAACTCTAAATAATGATGAAAACAATTTTATTTATTGATTTATATTTTGAGATGGAGGCTTGCTCTGTTGCCCAGGCCGGAGTGCAATGGCATGATCTCGGCTCATTGCAGCCTCTGCCTCCTGGGTTCAAGCGATATCTCCTGCCTCAGCCTCCAGAGTAGCTGGGACTATAGGCATGCACACCGCCGCATTTGGCTATTTTTTTCTTTTTTTGTATTTTTAGTGGAGATGGGATTTTGACATGTTGGCCAGGCTGGTCTCGAACTCCTGACCTCAGGTGATCCACCTGCCTCAGCCTCCCAAAGTTCTGGGATTACAGGCATGAATACCATGCCCAGCAAAAAACAATATTATTAAGGATTAAGGAAAGCTACCAGTTACTGAGTATCTGCTGGAAGCACCATTTCATTTAACTTGACAGCAGCCCTGGGGGTAGGCGCTATAATCCATATCTGACAGCGGAGGAAATCAGTGAGAAAGGTTAGGACACTGGCCCCATCCTGAGCTTAGTCAGCTGTGCCTTTCCTCAGGTTAGAGGAAGATTTAATTTCTGGAAGAGATCAAATATGAAAAAGGGGCCTTAAAAATATGGAGAAGCAGAGAATTATTACAATAGGACAGGGACCAAAAACTCCACTGAAATATTGAGGGGAAAGTATTTGCAAAAGTTGTATCTGAAGACTGCTGGAGATCGAATGAAATGTTTGGCAAGAAATATTAAGAATTTGAACTCTCCCAGAAGTCGGGTTCTAACACATGCCCTCAAGAGTTGATCCAGAGTTCAATAAAAATTATGTCCTGCGGCCAGGCATGGGCAATGGAGAGGGGACCCAGAGCCAGGATTCTGCATTTTCCATGCAGTGGTCACAGGCTCTTGGCAGATGGTGGCTCAGCTTGGTCAGGATGTGGGGAATAAGAATCTCAGCCTCGTTCCCCAAGAGCATCTTGAGAATCTGGTGGAAAATAGATGGAAATGTGCAATTGAAGTTTAAATTTCTAATTTAAATGTTAATCACATTTAAATTAAGTCACATGTTTTTAAAGGTCTGAAGTGGAAAATACTTTTCTTTAAACGTAGGGATTTTTTACCTCCAAAATTAGAAAAATTTTGCCTTATGAGGTATATTCCATTTGTTGTTTAGAAAGACGAATGCTGAGATCCAGTGGTACATATTGTATCTGGCCTCTATGGTCACCACACAATTCATAAAATTATGCAATAGGAATATTTAAATATTAAACTAGCTGAAGGATTAGAGGACCAAGCCCTTCCTTAGACTGTAAGTGATTCATGCAGCTCTAGGTCTTTTGGTAAGATCTAAGTTATAATAGCTTTGCTGCTGTGTCCGATGACTCAGGAGAGTTCTGAAAAGCAACCTCACCTGCCTTACTCCACCTTCCCCTGTTTTTATCTAATCTTTCTACACAGTTGGGCACTGTGCTAAGAATTTTACACGGACTGTATCATTTAATTCTCATGAAACCGGATGAACTCAATGTTATTATTCCCATTTTACAGGTAAGAAAACTGCAGATGGAGGAGTCAGCACTGGAACCCACATGTTCATCTGCACCTGAGCCACCACCTGTGACTGCCTCCCACTTCAGTTCTCTGCTGGTGGCTGTGCCAGAGTGCCCTGAGGACCCAAAGCGAATCTGCTGGAGCAGACACTCAGGCTGATCGGGTGATGGGTACCCAAAGGCCAGCATGGCAGCAGGAATGGGGCCACAATGGGACCTGCCACACCAGGCCTGGCCTTTGTGTCCAGGGTCCCCTGGGACTCTGCAGCACCAGAAAAGAACCCGCCCATGTGTGGAGATATCCACCCTCAATCAAGTCAAGGTGGCCTCATCCTCAGCAAAGTGAATGTTGGAAGAAGCAGAAACTTCTTATAGAGATGTGGATTTGATAAAGCTGCTTGGCAAACATTATTGTTCAGATTGTGGAGCTTGCGGGGGGTGCTAGGGTTTGAATATTTGTCCCCTCTGAAACTCACATTGAAACTTAATCTACACTGGGGGGTGGAGCCAAGATGGCCGAATAGGAACAGCTCCGGTCTCCAGCTCCCAGCCCCAGCGACACAGAAGACGGGTGATTTCTGCATTTCTGCTTGAGGTACCGGTTTCATCTCACTAGGGAGTGCCTAACAGTGGGTGCAGGACAGATGGTGAAGCGCACTGTGCGCGAGCCGAAGCAGGGCGAGGCATTGCCTCACTCGGGAAGCGCAAGGGGTCAGGGAGTTCCCTTTCCTAGTCAAAGAAAGGGGAAACAGACGGCACCTGGAATATCGGGTCAGTCCCATCCTAATACTGTGCTTTTCCAACGGGCCTGGAAAACGGCACACTAGGAGATTGTGTCCCGCACCTGGCTCGGAGGGTCCTATGCCCACGGAGTCTCGCTGATTGCTAGCACAGCAGTCTGAGATCAAGCTGCAAGGCGGCAGCGAGGCTGGGGGAGGGGCGCCTGCCATTGCCCAGGCTTGCTTAGGTAAACAAAGCAGCCAGGAAGCTCGAACTGGGTGGAGCCCACCACAGCTCAAGGAGGCCTGCCTGCCTCTGTAGGCTCCACCTCTGGGGGCAGGGCACAGACAAACAAAAACTCAGCAAGAACCTCCACAGACTTAAATGTCCCTGTCTGACTGACAGCTTTGAAGAGAGTAGTGGTTCTCCCAGCACGCAGCTGGAGATCTGAGAACGGACAGACTGCCTCCTAAAGTGGGTCCCTCACCCCTGAGCAGCCTAACTGGGAGGCACCCCCCCAGTAGGGACAGACTGACACCTCATTCAACCGGGTACTCCTCTGAGACAAAACTTTCAGAGGAACTATCAGACAGCTGAATTTGTGGTCTCACGAAAATCCACTGTTCTGCAGCCACCGCTGCTGACATCCAGCCAAACAGGGTCTGGAGTGGACCTCTAGTAAACTCCAACAGACCTGCAGCTGAGGGTCCTGTCTGGTAGAAGGAAAACTAACAAACAGAAAGGACATCCACACCAAAAACCCATCTGTACATCACCATCATCAAAGACAAAAAGTAGATAAAACCACAAAGATGGGGAAAAAACAGAGCAAAAAAACTGGAAACTCTAAAAAACAGAGCACCTCTCCTCCTCCAAAGGAACGCAGTTCCTCACCAGCAACGGAACAAAGCTGGATGGAGGATGACTTTGATGAGTTGAGAGAAGAAGGCTTCAGACGATCAAACTACTCTGAGCTACGGGAGGAAATTCAAAACAATAGCAAAGAAGTTAAAAACTTTGAAAAAATATTAGAAGAATGGATAACTAGAATAACCAATGGAGAGAAGGGCTTAAAGGAGCTGATGGAGCTGAAAGCCAAGTTTCGAGAACTACGCGAAGATTGCAGAAGCCTCAGTAGCAGATGCGATCAACTGGAAGAAAGGGTATCACTGATGGAAGATGAAATGAATGAAATGAAGAGAGAAGGGAAGTTTAGAGAAAACAGAATAAAAAGAAATGAAAAAAGCCTCCAAGAAATTTGGGACTATGTGAAAAGACCAAACCTACGTCTGATTGGTGTACCTGAAAATGATGGGGAGAATGGAACCAAGTTGGAAAACACTCTGCAAGATATTATCCAGGAGAACTTCCCCAATCTAGCAAGGCAGGCCAGCATTCAGATTCAGGAAATACAGAGAACGCCACAAAGATACTCCTCGAGAAGGGCAACTCCAAGACACGTAATTGTCAGATTCACCAAAGTTGAAATGAAGGAAAAAATGTTAAGGGCAGCCAGAGAGAAAGGTCGGGTTACCCACAAAGGGAAGCCCATCAGACTAACAGCTGATCTCTCAGCAGAAACTCTACAAGCCAGAAGAGAGTGGGGGCCGATATTCAACATTCTTAAAGAAAAGAATTTTCAACCCAGAATTTCCTATCCCGCCAAACTAAGCTTCATAAGTGAAGGAGAAATAAAATACTTTACAGACAAGCAAACGCTGAGTGATTTTGTCACCACCAGGCCTGCCCTAAAAGAGCTCCTGAAGGAAGCACTAAACATGGAAAGGAACAACCGGTACCAGCCACTGCAAAAACATGCCAAACTGTAAAGACCATCGAGGCTAGGAAGAAACTATAGCAACTAACGAGCAAAATAACCAACTAACATCATAATGACAGGATCAGATTCACACATAACAATATTAACGTTAAATGTAAATGGGCTAAATGCTCCAATCAAAAGACACAGACTGGCAAACTGGATAAGGAGTCAGGACCCATCAGTGTGCTGTATTCAGGAAACCCATCTCACGTGCAGAGACACACATAGACTCAAAATAAAGGGATGGAGGAAGATTTATCAAGCAACTGGAAAACAAAAAAAGGCAGGGGTTGCAATCCTAGTCTCTGATAAAATAGACTTTAAACCAACAAAGATCATAAGAGACAAAGAAGGCCATTACATAATGGTAAAGGGATCAATTCAACAAGAAGAGCTAACTATCCTAAATATACATGCACCCAACACAGGAGCACCCAGATTCATAAAGCAAGTCCTCAGTGACCTACAAAGGGACTTAAACTCCCACACAATAATAATGGGAGATTTTAACACCCCACTGTCAGCATTAGACAGATCAACGAGACAGAAAGTTAACAAGGATATCCAGGAATTGAACTCAGCTCTACATAAAGTGGACCTAATAGACATCTACAGAACTCTCCACCCCAAGTCAACAGAATATACATTTTTTTCAGCACCACACCACACCTATTCCAAAATTGACCACATAGTTGGAAGTAAAGCTCTCCTCAGCAAATGTAAAAGAACAGAAATTATAACAAACTGTCTCTCAGACCACAGTGCAATCAAACTAGAACTCAGGATTAAGAAACTCACTCAAAACCACTCAACTACATGGAAACTGAACAACCTGCTCCTGAATGACTATTGGGTACATAATGAAATGAAGGCAGAAATAAAGATGTTCTTTGAAACCAACGAGAACAAAGACACAACATACCAGAATCTCTGGGACACATTCAAAGCAGTGTGTAGAGGGAAATTTATAGCACTAAATGCCCACAAGAGAAAGCAGGAAAGATCCAAAATTGACACCCTAACATCACAATTAAAAGAACTAGAAAAGCAAGAGCAAACACATTCAAAAGCTAGCAGAAGGCTAGAAATAACTAAAATCAGAGCAGAACTGAAGGAAATAGAGACACAAAAAACCCTTCAAAAAATTAATGAATCCAGGAGCTGGTTTTTTGAAAAGATCAACAAAATTGATAGACCGTTAGCAAGACTAATAAAGAAGAAAAGAGAGAAGAATCAAATAGATGCAATAAAAAACGAAAAAGGGGATATCACCACCGATCCCACAGAAATACAATCTACCATCAGAGAATACTACAAACACCTCTATGCAAATAA